>NC_057805.1:90073441-90099602 GCF_018294505.1 Triticum aestivum
AGGACCCCGATCGATCGAGCCGGTTGTGGCTGGATGAACAGGACCCCGTGGAGGGCTGGATGAACAGTAGACGGTGGAGGGCTGGATGAACAGTAGACGGTGGATGGCTAGATGAACAGTAGCCCGTGGAGGGGTGGTTGAACAGGAGCCCGTGGAAAGGGCTGGTTGAACAGTAGCCGGTGGGGTAGCGCGCGGTGGAGGCTGGATGAACAGGAGCCCGTGGATGAACAGTCGCAGGTGGAGGCTGGAGGAGGTCGACGGTGGATGAATTGTAGCCCGTGGAGGCTGGAGGGGGTCGACGGTGGAGATGAACAGTATCCCGTGGAGTCCCGTTTTGCGGTACGCCACTCCCCTCCCAATGAACAGGACCCCCGTTTCGACCGTGGCGCTCCAACACAAGTCCGTTTCCTCCATTTTGCGGTACGCCACACCCCTTCCGATCAACAGGACCCCCGTCGATCGTAGGAGGTCCATTTCCTCCATTTTGCGGTACGCCAGATGTCGGTGTCAAAACCGGCGGATCTCGGGTAGGGGGTACCGAACTGTGCGTCTAAGGCGGATGGTAACAGGAGGCGGGGGACACGATGTTTACACAGGTTCGGGCCCTCTCGAAGGAGGTAATACCCTACTTCCTGCTTGATTGATCTTGATGATATGAGTATTACAAGAGTTGATCTACCACGAGATCGTAGAGGCTAAACCCTAGAAGCTAGCTTATGGCATGATTGTTCTTGCCCTACAGACTAAACCCTCCGGTTTATATAGACACTGGAGGGGGCTAGGGTTACACAGAGTCGGTTACAAGGGAGGAGATCTTCACATCCGTATTGCCAAGCTTGCCTTCCACGCCAAGGAGAGTCCCATCCGGACACGGGACGAAGTCTTCGATCTTGTATCTTCATAGTCCAACAGTCCGGCTAAAGTATATAGTTCGGCTATCCGAGGACCCCCTAATCCAGGACTCCCTCAGTAGCCCCTGAACCAGGCTTCAATGATGATGAGTCCGGCGCGCAGATTGTCTTCGGCATTGCAAGGCGGGTTCTTCCTCCGAATACTCCATAGAATATTTTGAACACAAGGATAGTGTCCGGCTCTGCAAAACAAATTCCACATACCACCATAGGGAGAATAATATTTCCACAAATCTAATCTGCTGACACATTCTGCAGCGTGACATCACACCACGGCCCGGTCATTATTCGAACCGTTTTTCACAACTAGCTACTGCACATATCGCGAGGCGGCTTTCTTGGCACGTCTTGTCGAAGCAGAGATCGTGTCCCCTTATCACGGGATTCTCATCAATACGGGTGTGGGTAACCCAACCGTGTCATCAATTACGGCGCTTGGGGAATAAGTGAGTTTACCAGGCAGGTGGGGAGGCGCATAGTTTCTTCCGCCTTTATAAAGGGACAAGGATTCACCTTTTTCACCCACGCCCTCTTCGCCCTTGCTCATCCATTCTTGCGCACTCGAGCTCCAGCACCCAAGTTTGCATTTTCTCCTCAAACCACTCCAAGCATGTCCGGAGCGGGAGGCAAGTGGATGGTTTCCTCCGTCACGGAGGGGGACATCAAAAAGCTACGGGGAGCCGGATATCTGGCCGCGGATATCTCACACCGGCTGCCAGATGAGGGGCAGATAGTCCCGACTCCAGAACCCCATGAGAGGGTGGTTTTTCTTACCCACTTCGTCCGCGGACTGGGATTTCCCCTCAACCCATTTGCCCGCGAGCTCATGTTCTACTACGGGCTGGATTTTCACGATCTGGACCCCAATTTCATCCTCAACATCTCGGCGTTTCTCATCGTGTGCGAGGCCTTCCTCCGCATCAAGCCCCACTTCGGCCTGTGGCTAAAGACCTTCAGTGTTAAACCGAAGGTGGTGGTCGGCCAGCAAGCGGAGTGCGGAGGCGCCATGGTGGGCAAAATGCCCAACGTCATTTGGCTCGAAGGCTCCTATGTGGAGACCATAAAGGGGTGGCAATCGGGGTGGTTCTACATCACCGAACCGCGCGACACCAACTGGGTGGCGGCCCCCGAGTTTCGATCCGGAATCCCCACGCGGCTTACCTCCTGGAAAGAGAAGGGCCTATCTTGGGGTTCCCCGGTAGAGCTGACCGAACTCCAGACCTGCGTCAAGAACATGATGACCAAGATAATCAAGCTCGTCAACGTGGTCCAAGTCATGCTCTTCCGTCGGATCCTCCCGTGTCAAAGACGGGAATTCAATTTGTGGGAGTTCGACCCGGCCGAGCACCAGACGCTGCGAAGGCTCTTCGACACGACGCACAAGGACGTCTGGAAGGTGCTGTTCAAGGGCGCCGAGGTACCTCCTCCCCTTACCGAGGACCGCGGACTCAGCGCAAAGCGCCCTGCCAATCCGGCAAGTCTTCTATATCTCATAAGATGTTTATTCTCCCGAATTTAACCACGCGCGGGATCTAAGCCTCCATGCCATTTAACAGGACTGGGTGGCGACAGCGGAGCAGATCGATTGCCCAGCCCCCCTGCCCGAAGATCCAGCAGATGCTCTCCTAACGGAGATGCTGGTTCCGGTGCCTTATGAGGTGCCGGTGAAGAAGGCCAAGAAGAAGGCCACGGGGACCAGGAAGGGTCTTCGGCGCAAGGTTATATCGGACTCATCGTCCGATAACACCGAGGCGCACTCCTCCCACGAAAACGAGGAGGAAGAGGAAAGTTCTCCCCCCTGTCGGAGGAGACAAGAAAAGGAAGGCCGCCCTATCCAGGGAGGCCGAGGGGTCCAAGAAGGGAAGGACCCTCCTCCCGGACTACTCCACGATGGCCGCCTATAGCGATGACGAGTGGTTGCCCAGGGACAAGCCGCTGGCGAAGTCGTAAGTATCCGGATACCATAATAATTCTTGGTACGTCTTATTGTACTGTTTCTTATCACGCTGAGCGTGATTATGCAGCCCCTCCCGAGCTTGCATCGACGTATCTTCGTCGGATGATTCTTTGGGCCCGTCGGACCTGAACAGCGATTCACTTCCGATCGCCTCCTCCCCTCGCCCTACGGAGAACGTCGAGGTGTTCTCTCAAAGGGCACCGAACCAAGGGGAGATAGTCCTGGAGGCGCCTCAAGGCGACATTCCGGACACTGGGCGCAAGGTGAGCAAGACTCCCATGGGCTCCGATGACGGAGGCAGCAAATTCGGCCCCCAGCCGAATACTGCGCCGGAACCTCCATTGGTTCCGAACTCTACCAGGCGACCCCTCGCTAAGAGGGGCAAGCCGCCTGTGCCGATGGCCTCTATCCATCCAGAGGCATCGGACGACTTGCTGGAAGCGCTTCGCGGCGCTTCCATCGACGAAGAGTACCGCACTATCATGAGTGCGGTGATCGAAAAGGCTCAGTCCGCCAAGAGCGGACTGACTGAAGCCCGTACCAGCCTCCTAACAGGCTTTGAGGTAAGCAACCGGATTATAAAAGAATATTACCGCATAGACAGTAGCCCCTGATGCTCTGTTTGGCGTTCGCGAAGAAAGGCCGAATAGAGGATCAAATAATGACCGCAGGAGTCTAATCGGAATATGTCTATGTGCACATGCAGGCTTCACTGCTAGCCGCTGCCGCACATACTGCGGAGGTCGCTGCACTGAAACAGGACCTTGAGCGGTCCAAGGAAGAGCTCGGCCTTACCAAGAGGCAGCTCGAAGAGAACAAAGGTAAGTGATACCCCGTCTGTATATTAAAAAGAGTTTGGTTTTAGTATAATATGATCGCCATCAATTGTGCTAGGGGCCATGACCGAAGTGGCGGCCCTGCAGAAGGCGCTATCCGAGGCCGAAGGCAAAGCGGCCAAGGAGCGCATCGAGCGAGAAAAGCAAGAAGCCCGGGTAGGGGAGGTGCAGCAAGAGCTCCAGGCTCTCGTCAAGAAACACGAGTCCTTGGAGCTTGACTCTAAGACGCAAGAGTCCGAGCTTGCAAAGGCACTCGAGAGCGCACAAAACGCCAAGGCTGAAGCCCAAAAGGCCCTCCAGGAAATTGAGGCGGTGAAGAAGATAGCAGCGGGTAAGGCATTCATTATGCAAAGCAAGCATGTGAAGGAAACTTTCCTTTTACTTACCCGAGTTCGGAGCTCTCCAGGAGTGTTCGTAGATCTTCCTCGCAGTGTGTCGGATGCCCCGGAGTTCTACCGGGCTGAGCAGGGGAGCTCGACGAAGAAGTTGTTCTGGTCTCAGTATACTGGGACCGAACACCCAGTGCCCTTGAGCGACCAGCTGAAGCAACTGGTCGAGCTCCACAAGGCGGCCGAACAGGCCATGAAGGGTCTTATAGTCTGGATGTGGCCTGGCGAGTCCCTGCCTGATAGCTACTTCGGTCTGGTGAGGCGGCTTGTGAATGCCTGCCCACGGCTTGAAGTCATAAAGCGGTCTGTCTACATCGAGGGTGCGCGCAGGGCTTTTGCCCGGGCGAAGGTGCACTGGGCGAAGCTGGACGCCGAGAAGCTGGTGAAGGAGGGGCCGCCGGAAGGCAAGGAGCATCGCCACCCCGAAATGTATTATGACAGTGTCCTGAAGGGTTCTCGCCTTGTGGCGGAGGAATGTGCCAAGGATGTAATTTTCGAATGAATGTACTCATGTGATCCTGTAATATGAAATGAGTTCATTTGCGCTATGCAACGCTTGTGAATTTAAAATATTACCTTCTGTGCGGCCGTTTATAAAATCTGAGAGTTGGCCAGTCGTCGGCTTCTGCCCCCATGTAACTAGTATTGAGGTGTTCGGGATAAATCTGAGCACTCTTTATCCCAATTTTGGGTCCTTCGAGGGAGGTGTTCAGCACAACGAACCAGGCAATCAGACTATAAGGCTTTATCACTCTCACTTAGCCATAGAAGTCTACAATTTTAAATTTTGGCGAAGCCCCTAGTATTCGGAAGGCCGAATTTGGGTCTCTATATACGCCTAAGTCGGGCAAGGCCGACTCCTCGCCCGAAGTGGAAAAAGTCTTTAAGGACTTGAGACCTCTCGAACAGCGACCAGCTCTCGCCTCATCATGACAGTCAATTTTCGGCTTTCTCTACTGGGGTGCTCGTCCGGAAGAACCGGGACACAATCGTAGTAGTTCTCCCAACGCTAGCCGATATGCGGAACGTAAGGTACCAAAACATGGGAGCCGGGCAAACCCAACTATTGACCCAAGACATGATTCGGAGCTGATGCATATAGTGCTATAAGTTCGGGGTGCCGCACTGTCGAAAGTGTTCGGACTTCTCGCGCCGTATTCGTGGGGTATACTGAAGCCCCTGGCGTACTGGCCGTACCAGAATGTACGGGTGTAATTTGTCGTAAATACGCAGACAAGGAAAAAAGGGTAATGCAATTATAAACTAACGCTATGCATTGTTATTAAATAATACGTCGAAGCGTATGGATACAAGTAGTGCAATAAGCAAAAAATAGGACTATTTGACATGTCCTATCCAAGGGCAAGCTGCGTATGGGTATTTAAAACAGGTATTTTGATCATTAGCAGAGACCACCTGGGATTCCCTTGTACGTCTCAGCTTCTTGCCTTCTTGGTATTTCCTTCCCGAAATGCGTCCAGCAACCGGACTGCCGAACAGGGCTTCCAGAGAGTAAGGTCCTGAAAGAGAGAAAATTATAAAGGTATACAGCCCCTGGGGCGGTTGAGCCGCATTGTGGGGCGTGTCCTGGCCGTGCCTCCGCCTATGCCCATGGTATTTTTAATGCGTAATTATGTACGCGCGGCACAGACTTCGTCGCTTGACTGGGACTAGGACGGAGGCCGATTTGCTAGGCGAGCTCTGACCGTGCGAGGCGATCCTATTGCAGGTTACTCCGGACTCGCTTGAAGGTGTCCGGGGGCGTTATCGCCGAATTGGTGGTTTGTCTTGAAAGGTTGCTTTGTGCTTCTGCTGCGAGGGCCGCAGTGTGCTCCTCCGTGCGGAGCGAGCGTTCTGTGTTTCCATTGACTGTTATAGCCCCCCGAGGTCCTTTCATCTGGCAAATGCAGTTCGTCCGAGCAGTGTGTGATAGCCATTGCGGAATGGGACGATATCGAAGATTAGCTCCTCGCTTCGGAAGTTGTCCGGAGATCCGAAGACCACTTCCAGTGTGATTGAGCCCGTGCAATGGGCATCTACACCTGGGATGACACCTTTAAAGGTGGTTTTAGTGGGTTTGATCCTTGAGGGGTCTATACCCATTTTGCGCAATGTATCCTGATAAAGCAGGTTCAGGCTGGTGCCGCCGTCCATAAGGACTCGAGTGACGTGAAATCCGTCAATGATGGGTTCAAGGACCAATGCGGCAGAACCGCCATGACGGATACTAGTGGGGTGGTCCCTACGATCGAAGGTGATCGGACAAGAAGACCATGGGTTGAACTTTGGGGCGACTGACTCCATCGCATAGACGTCCCTTAGTGCATGCTTCCGTTCCCTCTTGGGGATGTGGGTTGCGTATATCATGTTCACCGTTTTCACTTGTGGAGGGAACCTCTTCTGTCCTCCTGTGTTCGGCGGCCGAGGCTCTTCCTCGTCGTCGCTATGCAGCCCCTTGTCCTTGTTTTCGACATTTAACTTGCCGGCCTGCTTGAACACCCAGCATTCTCTGTTGGTGTGATTGGCTGGCTTATTGGGGGTGCCGTGAATTTGAGACGAGCGATCGAGTATGCTGTCCAAACTGGACGGGCCCGGAGAACTTCTTTTGAACGACCTTTTCCGCTGACCGGATTTAGAGCCACTGAATCCGGCATTGACTGCCGTGCTTTTGGCGTTATCACGTTGTTGCGGCGCTTGTGTCTGTTACGACATGGCCTGCCGTTACTATCTTTGGCATCTGAAGTGCAAGGATTCCTTGATGTGTTGTTGCTGCGAGCCAGCCAGCTGTCCTCGCCCGCGCAAAAGCGGGTCATGATTGTCGTGAGGGCCACCATGGACTTCGGCTTCTCTTGGCCGAGGTGTCGGGCGAGCCAATCGTCTCGGATGTTATGTTTAAATGCCGCTAAGGCCTCGGCATCCGGAAAGTCGACAATTTGGTTTTTCTTAGTTAGGAACATGGTCCAGAATTTCCTGGCCGATTCCCCTGGCTGCTGAGTTATATGGCTCAAGTCATCAGCATCCGGTGGTCGCACATAAGTTCCCTAGAAGTGGTCAAGGAATGCATCTTCCAAATCCTCCCAACCACCAATGGAGTCTGCTGGCAAGCTATTTAGCCAATGCCGAGCTGGTCCTTTGAGTTTTAGTGGGAGGTACTTGATGGCGTGTAGATCATCACCATGAGCCATGTGGATGTGTTGGAGGAAGTACTCGATCCATACCGCGGGATTTGTTGTACCATCGTATGATTCAATGTTTACGGGTTTAAAGCCCTCTGGGAATTCGTGATCCATTACTTCATCAGTGAAGCATAGGGGGTGTGCGGCGCCTCTGTGCCGGGCTATATCACGACGCAGTTCATACGAGTCTTGTCTGCTGTATTCGGCCCGGCCGGATTTGCTTTTTGTATATCCGGCGTGACGGTCATCGTCCCGCGTTGGGGCGCGCCCCCGTGATCCGTAGATTGATCTTGCATGTTTTGCTTTGTTTTCCAATACGTCTCGCAGGTCCTGCGTGTTGCCCCGGGCCTTGGTATTTTTGTTTGAATGGCGGCGGGGTGCGGGTTGGACTTCGGGCTGATATGCCTCTCTGTCTCGGCCACGAGGTGGTCGATCCGCCGCATCATACGATGGTGATATAGGTTTTAATGCTTCCTCCTCAAGTTGGGGTAGCAACCTGCGCTTTGGGTAACTCTTGGTTGGGCGCTCGAGTTCATATTCCTCGGCCGCCAGGACTTCGGTCCATCTATCCGCTAGCAGATCTTGATTAGCTTGAAGCTGTTGTTGCTTTTTCTTCAGGCTGTTTGCTGTGGGTATAAGCCGGCGCTTGAAGTGCTCCTGCTCGATGAGATCCTCAGGCACGATAAATTCTTCGTCGTCGAGCCTCACTTCGTCTTCGGAGAGAGGCATGTAATTGTCATCCTCTGATTCTCCGTTTGCTGCCTATTTTGGGGGCTAGGTTGTTCATCCTCCCGCTCGAGGTCTGGCTGGAGGGGATTGTCGTCATCTTCGGCACTATCCGGAGCGTTATTGTCTCTTGTGCCGGTATCGCTGCTTTTGCTATGGCGGGACTTAGAGCGGCGCCGCTGACGTCGGTGCTTTGGTTGCTTCTTGGAGGGATTATCTTCCGTTGTCTTATCGCCATCGCCTTCTTTGGGGGTGTCCACCATGTATATATCGTACGATGAGGTGGCAGTCCAGCGCCCTGTGGGCGGTGGTTCTTGTTCGTCTCCTGCATCGTCGTCCATACCGTCGATGTCTTCGGAGCCGAAGTGGGGCATGTCGGTTAAATCGTCGACAGTGGCTACTAAGTGGGTGGTGGGTGCGCAGCGAATTTCTTCATCGTCCGCATCCCATTCTAGCCGAACATAGTTCGGCCAAGGGTCTCCTAACAGAGAAAGAGACCTCAACGAGTTTAGCACATCGCCAAAGGGCGAGTGCTGAAAGATATCCGCGGAGGTAAACTCCATTATCGGTGCCCAATCGGATTCGATAGGCACGGACGCAGGCGGCTTAGAGCCCATGGCCGGGGACGAATCCAACGGTTCGGCAACATGGGTCTTGTAGGATGTGAAGTCAGTATTCGGCTCTATCGCCGCTGAGTGCGTAGCCTCCGTGGCCGGGTCCATCCACCCGTCCTCGGATGGTGCAATTTGTTCTGGATTAAGGGCCGGAGTAGTTGCAGGTGTGATCTCCCGAACACTGTCCGACGGCAGAGTTAAGTCATGCTCGTCGTGATTGTCCGGCGCACCTGACATGGGCTCGAATCCGTTGAAGATCAAGTCTCCGCGGATGTCGGCAGTATAGTTCAAGTTTCCAAACCTGACCTGATGGCCAGGGGCGTAGCTCTCAATCTGCTCCAGATGGCCAAGCGAGTTGGCCCGCAGTACGAAGCCGCCGAATACGAAGATCTGCCTGGCGAGGAAACCTCACCCTGGATCGCATCGTTACCGATGATCGAAGGAGCCATCTAGCCTTACAGTGATGGCACAGTGGAACTCTCAATGAAAGCACCAATGTCGATGTCAAAACCGGCGGATCTCGGGTAGGGGGTCCCGAACTATGCGTCTAAGGCGGATCGTAACAGGAGGCGGGGGACACGATGTTTACCCAGGTTCGGGCCCTCTCGATGGAGGTAATACCCTACTTCCTGCTTGATTGATCTTGATGATATGAGTATTACAAGAGTTGATCTACCACGAGATCGTAGAGGCTAAACCCTAGAAGCTAGCCTATGGCATGATTGTTCTTGTCCTACGGACTAAACCCTCAGGTTTATATAGACACCGGAGGGGGCTAGGGTTACACAGAGTCGGTTACAAGGGATGAGATCTTCACATCCGTATTGCCAAGCTTGCCTTCCACGCCAAGGAGAGTCCCATCCGGACACGGGACGAAGTCTTCGATCTTGTATCTTCATAGTCCAACAGTCCGGCTAAAGTATATAGTCCAGCTATCCGAGGACCCCCTAATCCAGGACTCCCTCACGAGACCCCTCCCTGATGAATAGGATCCCGTTTCAAACGTGGCCGGTCGAACACATGGCCGTTTCCTCCGTTCTGCAGTACGCGAGGCCTCGTTTCCATTGGCTGTTCCGTCCAAGCCCTCCCGAGAACACGACGACGCATTCCGTTCCGACCCAGCCGGTTGGCTCCCCATGAACACGACGATGACGCTGTTTCTCCGTTCCAACCCAGCCATGTACACGAGCCCTGGCCGTACGTACGCGCGAGTAGGCGTTCGAGACACCGCTCGTATGTACATACGTGGCCGTATTTACTTTCTTGCATCCTGGCCGCTATACGTACATGTACATGCTACGTGCGCACCTCTGCTACGACACGTGCGCGCCTCTACATTGACCAGTATGTACTTACACGTTCGCGACCAGAATGACAACGCTACATACGCTTCGACCAGGTGGGTCCCGACTGTCAGGCACTTCCTTGCGTGCGAAGATGTAGCTGGTGGGTCCAAACAGTCAGGGGGCGGATCATTTTTTTGCCCGGACGCACTTCCTTGCATGCGAAGCTGTAGCTGGTGGGTCCCAGCAGTCAGGGGGAAACGTTTTTTTCATGAAATACGGTGGCCCATCCGGTGGGTCCCCGCTGTCAGGTGGAGGAATAATTATTTTGTGCGTAATAAGGAGGCACTTCCTTGCTACGACCGTGGACCCAGCTGTCAGCCTCTCCACGTACAGTCCACGTCCGATGGAAGCCGTTCCTTGACCACGTTGACCACGCCGCGCCGAGAGCACCAGGGCGGTGGACGACGGCGAGGCCTAGGAAGGGGACGACACGGAGCCGGGGAAGATGTGGCAGTGGATGCCCACGCGTAGAGGAGTACGAGGGTTCACTGGTTCGCTGCGGTGTGAGGCTGTCGTCGACGCAGAACAATAGGGGGTGTGGGTGAGTAGAGGGATGGTCTGGCCAGCGCTGGGAATATTAGGGGGCGGTGAGGCCTCTGCGGCAGCACATCCGGCCACGGGAGGCAGGAGCATGCGGCACGACCGGCGCTGCTTTGGGTGGCTGATGCAGGAAGACCAGAGGTTGAAGAAGCACTACGGCCGTTGGATGGACATCGTGCGGTCAGTGGAGCTAGAATCGTTCATATTGACTAAGTTGACAAAGCACTTCGTCCCCGTCAACTTAGTAGGCCCACAAGTGAGCCTCCCACCAAGGTGGGTCCCAACCAGCAAGGGGAGAATTCATTTTTTGTGCGTAATAAGGAGGCACTTCCGGTGGGTCTGAGCAGACAGCGGGGGGATCTTTTTTCGCAAAATATGGTGGCCTGTCCGGTGGGTCCCAGCAGTCAGGGGCGAACCGTTTTTTCGCCAAATACGGTGGCCCGTCCGGTGGGTCCTTGCTGTCAGGTGGAGGAATAATTATTTTCCACGTAATAAGGAGGCACTTCCTTGCGACTGCCGTGGACCCAGCTGTCAGCCTCTCCACGACAGTACTCTTCCGATGGAAGTCGTTCCTTGAGCACGTTGACCATGCCGCGCCGAGAGCACCAAGGAAGTGGACGACGGCGAGGCCTAGGATGGGGACGACGCGGAGCCGGGGAAGATGCGGCAGTGGATGCCCACGCGGAGAGGAGTACGAGGGTTCACTGGTTCGGCTGTGATGCGAGGCTGCCGTCGCCGCAGAATAACAGGGGGTGTGGGTGAGTAGAGGGATGCCCTGGCCAGCGGTGGGAGTAGTAGGGGGCGGTGAGGCCTGCACGGCAGGCGGGAGCAGGCGGTCCCGCCGGCGCTGGATTTGGCGGCTGGAGCAAGAAGATCAGAGATTGAAGAAACACGACGGCCGTTGGATTGACATCCAACGGTTACATCTCCTAGAATCGTTTGTTGACGTATATAATAACTAAAAAAATCTTGCATACGCGTCAACTTAATAGGCCCATAAGTCGGACCATTCCCTCTTTTTTTAATAATTTATATATAGCTCATTGTGACTTCTTATGCAATTTATTGCAGTCCATTTTTTGGTTGGCCAGGGCCAATTTTGCATATTTCTGTGGGTTCCAAACTATTTTTAATACCGAAATGTCGAGCCAGATTTAAATTACTTTGAAGATATATTTAAATTAGGTTAATGCCCAGTGAAATAAGAATCTGAAAATGTGAAAAAATCCAGAAATTATAATGTAATTGCCAATTTGTCATCTGTTTTTATATTTACAACCAATTTCATATTACTTTCAAGATTTGCAGGCGTCTTGAAAGAGTTGCAGCCCATCAGGGCATAGAAAAATAAATAGGCCTGGATTGGGTATTCTTCAGAAAAAAATAAACTGGGCTCATTTTCACAAAGAAAAAATAGCTGGGCTGGTCACATGGTGAACATAAAATATAAGCCTGGGTTAGACGGGCCACAACCCAGTTCAAACCCTGCTCCGTCTCAACAATAAGAAAAAAATACTGCTCGAGCAGCTACGTCCCAGGTGTCAGCCGATCTTGTGCTGTTCTCTTGTCTATTGACTATATACGCTCACAATGTCATGGGTCCCAGATGTCAGGAAAACACTAGGAGGAAGCATTTTATTTTTCCATACGCTGACATGGTGGGCCCGTATTGTCATCCTCTCCACGTACTTCTGCCGATTCCTGTTGTTTGTTGACCATGTTGACAACGCGAGAGGGCGGCGCCGCGGCGAGCGCACCAAAGCGCGCGGAGGACGACGGCGAGGCCTCAGACGTCAGCGTTAATGATTTAGGAGACGGTGGGGCGGTGATGCGTGCGCTGAGGCGCAGCCAGCCGTGGGAGGCGAAAGCAGGCGGCCCCGCCGGTGCTGGTTTGGTTTTGGCGGCTGGAGGAAGACAGGACTGAAGGAACACGACAGACTGTAAAAGCAGCAGGAGTACTTAACATCCTTAACTGAAACCAGCAGGTGCACTTAACAACCATAGCTGAAAGCAGTATGAGTACTTATACAGGTTCAACCGTACAAAGCACGCCTCGAACAGTGCTACTTTGCCTACAGTTAACCAAGGGTGATGCCGCCAAGCCCCAGGACAAGGCCCAGGCGCCACCCCGCACATCCACAACCTTCTGAAAGCGACTTCATCTCGCAATGTGGTCAATAAACAGGATATTCGCTTTAGAGCCATGGAAAAGCAGGAAGATAATCTTCTGTCCTTTTCTCCAAGATGGACGGGCCTTCATTATTTGAGACCACCCATGAATAAGTATCTTTTCACCTCCAATGGGAATGGAGTAGGTCGACATAAACATCATGTTGTGACCAAGCGCAAGTCTGACCCGACCATGGTCAGGCATCTGTATACGAACAATAGAACTGGGCAGTTTCTGTTTCAAGAAGATCACAGCTGTAAAACTATGCATAAGCAATATTTCATGAACAACATATATAAGAGAAAACAACTTGTACCATAAGTTTCTCGACACAGTTGGACCTGTTCAACGAGTGCAACAGTGGCACACATATCCCACGTGGCCTTCCACCATTGAAATGCCCCACAAGGACCTCAAGACGATCAATAAAGTGTAGGAACTTGTGGATGTCGTCCCAGTCAACTTCAGTGCCATCAGTAACAGCCGAGTTGTTACAGAATAACAAACGAGCAGCCTGCTTAACTCTGAAAAAACCTACACGTGCCACCAATTATAAGAAAATATTAGTTAGAAGTAGCATCTTCGTGAGAGATTCGTTGCTACTTCTAAAGTTAAATTGTGATTAGTTAGACAGAATAGGTGGATTAAGAAGTAATCGAGGCAACAAGCAAGAACCAGATACAAAACTAACATGGATGAACAATTGGAACGACGTCGGGGTGGAAGATTGCAGTGAAGATGATTCCATGTTCTGCTATTTCCATCAACATTCGTGCGCCAACTTTCAGTCCGTAACACTTGAGAAAGTTTATCCAAGTTCGGCCATAAAAAAAGCAGCGATCTTCTTGGTTCATGAACCCAACTCGGAACTTATATCCATGGCTTGTCTTCACTGTGACCATTAAACTGGTGTATTCAGTTATGGCAAGGCCGAGCATATTGAGTACATGTGTTCTGGCAGAGCAAATAATGCACTGCAGGAAAAATAATATGAGAACACAATGTATTCCCTATCCAAATATAGAAATAAATTCCTCCTTCACGTCAGTGTTGACCATCGTACTGGTAGTACCTTTTATCCAAATATAGCAATCCAAATTTCCAAATTAGTCGACAGCATGTTCAAAACAACCCCACCCTCCCGGATAGAAAAGAGGATTCTAGGAACATACTGTGCGCGTTTCAAAATCCTATGTTAGGATGAGAAGGAACAAGTGTGGCGTCTCGCCGAGGGCGCAGAAACCTGTAGGGTGCTCGCACTTTGGGCACTGCAAATGAAACACACTAGATTCAGTAGGAAGAAAAATGCATCAACGGCGGCGGCTGCCATCCTAGGATTACCCGCGACCAAGGGACTTGGATTTATCGGGGATGGATGAAGAATTCATACCTGGTTCTCCATGAGAAAACCCTATGCAATCGCCGAGACGGGGTTTTCTCTGAACAAGCAGACGAGGGAGAAGGGGATTCAGGCCCAGTGAAATATTGCCGCTTCCTCCATCCAGCTTATTGCTAAAGCTGGAAAGGGGGGGTGGTTGTGTTTTGACGGCTCATTGGGCATTACTGCGGCGCTACGACCGGGGTGTGTCTACCGTGCAGTTGTACACTCTAATTTGTGCATATGGCACGTGGACCCCGTTGCCGGAAGCCCCACATATCCGCGAAAGGAAGTAGAAAGACAGGAGTAACTAGTTACACAAAAATATATTTTTGACAGAGAGATACTCCCGCTGTAAAGAAATATACAAATCTTTTATATCACAACTTTATACATAAGAAAAATCAAGGGAAATATATATAACATATATAATTATAAAAAACAGAGTTATTTTTAACACAGCATAGACGAGTTGGTGATGATGGTGTGCCTGGCATCCTGCAATATAGGCCGTCCGATTTATATCTGACGGATAGGAAGGATACTATGGCAATTTTGCAAAAAGGTACCCACACACCTCTCCACATTTGCAGATAAGGCCTTCCCTCGTTCATCCTTTTCTCTCACAAGATAAAATACTCATACAAATGCATCTTGATGTTACGTGCAACGCATGGGCATTATGGGGGTTCAGCTGAGAATATAATACTCAGACAGGCTCACGGTTCTGGACTTTGGGCCGCAGGCCCACCCTGCATGTTTTGGGGGCCCATGTGTTCTACCTCAGCGCTTTTCATATTGCAAGCGATCGGTATGGCGCTGGTTTTAGATGCTGTCGCAAGGCGAATACACAAAATTGAATATAGCACGGCAGCCGTTGTAATGAAATCGAACGACAGTTCCTAACCAGCAATGAGAGTTGCAATTCTATCAACGATATACCATGTGATAAATAATACTGTCGTATTACTTATACACACAGGATACTTGTTTCACCATGCCAGATTATTACATCAAAATCTCTCGTAGGATAGATCAGTTTGGCAGTTGCGTGCTGCTACTGAAGAATTTCAAAGTTGATTTGGACCAGCTCTCCTTGCCGAGAAAGTTCGATTTTGAGATCATCCCCTACCGCGAGATATGATTTAGATTTGAACCTTGACCATCCTTTAGCATCAATCATCATCCGACCATCCTTTGTAATTACGGTATATTGAGTAGGTTCATTCACACCAAGGTTGCACATGGTAAGAGAAACTTGGCCGCTGTCGCCCGGATTGTTGAACGACTCCCTCGTTGCTCTAGGAATTCTCTATTTGCAAACAAGAAGACATACCCAAACAGTTAGATCAACACAGTGAATCATGCGAAACAACATGGAAAGAAAAAAGAACGAAACACTTGGGCGGCCAATGCTTACCAAGAAGGTGGACATGTCGGTTTCTGTAAGGACTTTGGTATATGAAGTGCGAACTGTAGCCCAGTCTATTGCCGGTGCAACTGCTCGTTCGGTTCCCGCTGCACGGGCCGGAGCAGATGCAAGTGCAAGTGTTGGTGCAGGTGCCGAAGCCGCTGCTGCTGCCGGAGATGGTGCTCCTTGTAGAGCTGGTGCCGGTGTCGGAGCAGGTGCCGGTGTCGATTCTTGATCCTCCGGTAGATCAGCCTGATCCGCTAACGCGGTCGATGCCCAATCCTCAGCTGGATCAGACTGAGCTGCTGTCGCTGTCAGTGCTAGAGCAACTGCCGGTGCTCAATCCATTGCTGAAGGTGGTACCAATGTGCGAGACAACGGCGATCGTGTCTGGTCTGCTATGATCAACTTTCTAACTTGACTAGGCTTCGTGACTGTGATCCAGTTTTTTTCTTCATTTCTTTTAAACGTGAGAAGGACTAATTGTGGCATTTTTGTTAAACCAAACTGCAGTTCATCATAGGGATTCAGCTTGTACTCAGACAACAAACTGATCCAATTTTTTCCAGTAATATAAGTGATGGGCAGTGCCTTCGTTACTGACACGACATAAGAAGTGAAACCTGCAAAAATAGCCATCGTAAAGCAAAACAAACGGTTTATTCTGTGATGAATGTCACATGGCAAAACCTGCATCGTAAAATTGAAGGAAAAGAAAGAAAACATGACATCAAATCAATAAGATTTAGACAGTAAATCAATAAGATTTACTTGATGTGACACGAGTGAATCCTTACCAGGAAATCACTATGTTGAAGTACTAAACAGAAGATTGATCGTCCAACTACGCATGGAATGCAGGGGCCCCGCCTACTCCCACAAGCAGGACAGACCAAAGGTCGTGACAAATCATATGGACCGAACATCCATGGGACTGGAAATCCTGGTGGGTGCGATAAACCCTGCAATGCATACAATATTGGAGTGTAACCATAATTGATAAACCGTCCTCACAAAAAATATGATCTGGATACTTCAAAATATACAGACTGAATTGAGTGGACAAACATTAACATAGACCGTTCACACACCAATAGCGGCAGTACTAATAAACAATACAGGGTTCACAAACACAAATCAAGTACTGAACAATAGTACTTACTACAGACAAGCAAAGTTGCACTAACTAAACTTTGCAGACTATTTCTTGCCATCGACCTACGGGATGAACCCCGCATAACTGACTAGGCCATGGACTTTGTGAGAGATGTCTACATGCACCATCACCATCTCGTCAACCATGGAGAACCTAACAGAGTGGTCTTTCCACTCATAAACATGATCATGAAGACAGGCCGCATCAGATTTGTTGGGAAGCTTTACAAGAACCACACCCTTCGTAATCGAAGGCACAACCAGGAAATTGTTGTGGTCAAGTACAGCCTCGAGAACACTCCTGACAACAATGCTACAGGAAAACACTAGTTCAGGACACGTGGCGACAAGGACACAACAGCTGGATAGTTTAGCAGTAGAACTCATCCTATGGTCTTCTAGTTCACACAACATGACTTTGAGAACTTCATCTCCACCGCGGACCTAGTTCTAATTCAAATAGTAACCATATTTTATTACTACCTCCGTTCAGAAATATAAGATGATTTTTGATATTATACTCCATATATGACTACATATACGCACAGAAATGAGTGAACAAAGACACTAGAACATGTCTTCAAAGGCATGAGAGTAGAGGGATTACTTGCAATATCCATCACACAAGTACTGAGGCAAATATACCCTCTTCAAAGGTAGCATTGATGTTAATAAAGTACTCCCTCCGTCCCAAAATTCTTGTCTTAGATTTGTCTAGATACGGATGTATCAAGTCACATTTTAGTATTAGATACATCCGTATCTAGACAAATCTAAGACAAGAAATTTGGGACAGAGGGAGTAGTTGAAAGTAATCTATAAGAAATCAGTGTCAACCTCTCGCATGTTTTGGTCAAAAGAGGAATTTAGAACTGTCATTTGGCACACAAAAATCACATGCAAGATCACCCAGAAAGTTGTACTACTAGTACTAGTACTGCGTCTTAGATGAAAAAACACGATCAAGATCGAGAAAAAGATCGTCAAGAAGAGATATTACCTGGACTTGCTTAATGGGGGATCCCGGAGAGGGGGGCTTGGATAGGGCAATGGCTTTGAGCTTGTCTGCGGTAGTCTCGGCGGGGTGCTTGCGCTTCTTCGTACCATGAGCCTCGACGGTTTTGGCCAGAGCCATAGACATCACTTCGGCCGGTGCTCCAGCGTCCATCAAGAAACTGCCAAATAGAAATAAAAGAAAGCAAACCATAATCACAAACCCAAAAGAAGAAAAGAGAGGGAGTTATAGGATCAGTCTCGGGGTTGCAAGACCGGGCCTTGGCCAGAATCAACACCATTGATGCGCTCACCTTTCCTTCTTTGGGAGAGAAGAACAATGGCAGAAGCAGGTCGGGGTTTTCTTGAAGAAACGAGGAACAAGATGAGGGAGAAGCGAGTTGGGTAGAGAGGAAGCTGAGAGAGAAGAGTGAAATGACGGTTGCTTCGTCCGTCCAACTTACTGCTGGAAAGGAGGGGGTTTTGTGGTTTGACGGCTCATTGGGAATTACTGCGGCGCTTCGATCGGCGTAGTCTACCGTCACTCTACTACGGAGTAATTTAGTGCATGGCTGGTGGACCCCGATGCTGGCTGTCCCACACGTCGGCGAAAGTGAGTAATTTAGTGCATGGCTGGAGGAGGATCCGCACGGTAGAGCGTGTCCACTGTTTTTCTGAAGAAGAAAATGATTACAGCAAGCGTTTCCACTCTTACGACAGAGGAGTGCGAAACACGACAGCCACTTGAACATACACAGTGCTCCTACTAAAAGGCATGTGCAGTGGTTCATATGTCAGTACTACATAATCTTGTTGCTAGTGTAGTAAGATATGATGACAACAAATGATGTTGTGCGCATGTCAACTATATGAACAGTAATGTAGTAACATAGTACCGCTTTCTCGACTGTCCGGTCGAGAATGAACGGTGAGATCAATGTTCACAGAACTAGGTCTACAGCGCACGGAGAGTACGGTGCTACAGTACTCCACGAAACATGAACCATATGAAGCACGAATAGTGTTAGGCAGGGTGTATGAAGGGTGCACGGGATGGGAGCAAAAGTTCCCTTCTCGACCCACTTTTGGGTGTTTGGCAGAGTGCATGAAGGGTGCATGAGTCCACACTAGTAGGTTAACACAAATACACGAAGAGGAAACAACTATATTGAGATGAGAATGCAACCAAACACACCCACACGCTTTGTGCTACAGTGACCAATCTGCACCATCTGAGTTTGATCTAACGGTCATGTTGTGCACTGCGACCAAGGCGGAGAGGAAAACGAGAAAAATTAATGTCTTTTTGCTAATTAATAGCATTGCATGCAATGAACTAACCACTGCATGTCATGTTTATTAGTCTCAAGCCATTGAAAGCATGCACGACCGACGTCTCTTATTGGTTGATATGTCACAAAACAAGAAACGGGGAGGGAGTTAATGTACCCTGCCTAAGTGTTTTGGGATTATTTGGTTTTCGTAAGGTGACTTACACACCTAGATAGTGGAGTATATTGAGATGAGAATGCAACCAGACACACCCACACGCTTTGTGCTACAGTGACTGATCTGCACCGTCTGAGTTTGATCCAACGGTCATGTTGCGCCGAGACATGGACATGCCCATGTAGAGGGCGCCTAAACACCACTGAAGTCCCTCTGCTTCTCGAGGCGCACGACGTTGGTGATGTAGGGGGCGAAACGGTTGAAAGGTAATGCAATCTACGGGAAGGCGGAGGGAGCCAGCCGAGGAGCGGGCAATCTTTTGGTTTTCACCATGGTAAAACACCAGTCGACGACTTCTCACATCAGGGAGCAGTGGGTTTTACGGGCAGAGTCATCGTGACTAATTGCTGCCGTGCCTGCTCCCGTCAATCAAAAAATTAAAAATCCTGCCGCGCCTGCTCCCGTCAATAAAAAAATTAAAAATCCTGCCGCACTCAAACACCAGAGCAACGCCGCGGTGGATATTTAAATTTACCTACCGGCAAGTAGATAAAAAAAGGGTGAAAAAACAAATGTGGTGGCGGCCTAGCTAATCGGTCGAACTAGCCCAACTAGCTAGCCACCGTGCTTCACTGATGTACTCGGCGGGAAAAGTGGTCTTTCGTGATTTGACGACTCATTTACTTGCTTCGGCGAAAACACGCGGTAGGGTGTCCCACGTCAGGAAGAATATATGCGTGCACCACCTGGGAGGACCCCGATACCGCACGGTAGGGTGTGCCATGTCTCAGCACAGAGGAAAAATGTGCGTGTAAAAATTTACTGTATCAGACGTAGTACCTATGGTTTGACCTCGGGACCCAGCCAGTTGGTCGAAAACACCCCACTAGCCACACAGCTTCATCATGCTAACATGGCACGGAGGATAGGTGTGGTTAGCTCCGTCCCGACCATCCACAACGTCTCTTGTTCTAGGCGATTCTTCTATTTTCTAAGCTTTTTTTTAGTTCTAATAACACCACGGCAAGCTAGCGCCGCTCTTCGTGTGTGCCTGTGCAAAAGTTAGACGATGGAGAGAAAAGAGAGATCGCAGACCTGGGACCCACCAGTAAGTGATTCAACGGTCATGCACATGTTGACGAGGCACTCCCTCTACTCTACTCAATGTAATACTGTATAAAATCAAGTTATGGGACAAATCCAACAACCGTTGTTGTTTCAGGCTATCGACTTACGCTTTGTAGTCCAGGTTGCCAGTTCGAATCTTGTCTTTCAGATTTGTTAGTTTTAGGCCCAAATTTGATTAATGACAAGTGGGACCCCCGTGTGTTGTTCCGATATTTCAGTGTAGGATGGTTTTTTGAACAAACACTTTGCGTGGTTAGACAAGAAACGACACAAGTTACACGTATTTTGCAAGTTTACGAACAACAATGACAGCGGCATAGAATATCACATCCACCCTGCAGATTAGATGCTATGGTGATACGAGTTTTTACACCGTTGGAAGTGAGATCCAATGGCTTGGGAGTAGTCTTTGTAATTATGCACAATTTCTAAACTCTCCAAAGGTTTTTTTGCAAATAAAACATTCATGCCTCGTGTGTGCCGCTGCATCTTGGATCCAATGACTGCCCGTTGCTCATATTAGGTGCTCCCCGAAGCTTAATTACCCTCTACGGTGATATGAGCATCTAGGTCGTATGATCAGTGATCAGATGGCACATGCATAGCACTTGTACTTTCTGTGCAATTCCCAAACTCTCTCAGCCGTATATTGGAAAAACATTGAAACCTCCTACTGTGGGCCGTTAGATCTCCGTGAACTCGTATCATCATAGAATCTACGATGCGGGAGCACCTCATATTTTCCCGTGCGAGAAAACATAAGGTGCTCTCGCAGCTTGGATGCTACGGTGATACGAGCTTCAAGGTCATTTGATCTGAGATCCAATGGCATCTGAGCAGTCTTTGTGCTTGTAAGCAGTGGCCGAACTCTTTGGGGGCTTTTCTGCAAAAAACCATTCGAACCACCGAGGAGGTGTTGGGTCACAAATCCAACGGCTCCGAAGAGCTTGTATCACCAGATCATCTAAGGTGTGGTAGCACATGATATTCTTACATACAGGAGAATATGATGTCCTCCTTCATCTTACATGCTACGGTGATACGAGCTTCTAGGTTGTTGGATATGGGATCCAAGGGCATCTGAGTAGTTTTTGTACAAATTGTGTGCAATTCTCAAACTCATCAAGGTTTCCTGTAAAAATATTAAGACGTCATGTGAGCTGCTATATCTCAGATCTACAAGCTCCAAGCAACTCGTATCGGCATATAGCATCTAAGGTATGGGGGCACATGATATTCTCGCGGGGAGGAGGGGTGGGGGTGCACAACCAATCGGTGGTTGGGAGGGTGGGGACAAATATAATCTAAACAACCCTAAACAGAGCTTCACAATTTTATCTAAGGTCTAGGGGGTGACCCCCGACAATCATAGCTCCGCCTAATTAAACACAACATTTGCATGTACTGTAGTACTAGACTTAATATTCATGTTTCTGTTTCATGTTTGTCTTTAATATTGAATTGAGGACCATGCATGTCTTACATTTTACTCCCTTCGTTCCTAAATATTAGTCTTTTTAGAGATTTCAAGTGGACTGGCACATACGGATGTATATAGACATATTTTAGAGTGTAGATTCACTCATTTTGCTCCGTATGTAGTCGCTTGTTGAAATCTTTAAAAGACTAATATTTAGGAACAGAAGGAGTATTTTTGAATTCGTGTCATACATGCATGGTTTGGAAAAATAGATGCACTATACTTATTGGATTGTTGTTGTGTTCGTGTGTGGGTGTCTCTGTGTGTGTGTGTGTGTGTATGTGTGTGTGTGTGTGTATGTGTGTGTGTTTGGCCATATGCTTGATACATACAAAGTTTTATCACCTCCATATTGTTCATCTTTTAAATTTGAATTAGCATTGAAAAACTTACCAGGGATACCATGAAATGTGAAATCCACGTTGAGATCACTATATCACAAATCACTCTAATTCAACAACTCATCATAAATCAATTACCACGTTGAGATTAGTATTTGCAAGGAAACTACGGGCATTGTAATACACATAGATTCGTTCGGCAATTTAAAAGGTTCCTCTCGTATTCTCGAATGGTAGGACCCAACGGCGTACCAGCCAGACCTTGGCTCGTGTTGATCCTAAAAAAACCAGGCTCGTGTCCTTCTGGTGGCGTACGTGGTACGCACATTAGGCAACCCCAACCAGTCGACCCTCCGCGTTTCGAGTCGAAATATCTGGCGGCCAGAATTCCAGCCCTAGGAAATTCCCCTCATGTCCCCGGTCCATAATGACTACCGATGAACAACGGAGGGATGCTTTAGTTACTAGACAACGTTACCTACCGTGCCGAGCACGGTTCAATTCCCTCGCTCGCCGCTCGCCAAGGTCACCCGTCAACTGCATTTCCTAGTACTACTACTACACCAGGATGAGCACAGAATTGAGCCCGTTTGTTCGTGCCTAGTACTTGAGTTAATATATCAGGAAATGCACTGGTACGGAGGGATTATCCTTTTCCCCTGCATATATAACTTGTCTGAAGTCTAACTGAGCAAAATGTTTGACCAAATCCTTTCTTAAGAAATACAACAGGACAGATGTATGGCTTGAAAATTTATTGCATGATGCAGGTTATGATATTGTTTCGAATCCTGGATCTTAAATTTCAGAAAATCCAAAGTGACCATAAATTCTTGAAACTGAGCATGGTCACGTGATATGGCACAAATATTACTTCGTAATTTTCTTCTTCAATTTGAGACAAGCTGCTTATGACAAGTTGCACAAATGAAGAGCCAAGGTATTTTGGAACAAAGACCTGTCACGTTAAGGCGAACGATTTCACTATTGAAACAGTGGGCGTTTACATGCCGCCATGAGTCCCGCTTCTCATCGGCAGGTGCCGTCCGAGCAAGCGTGTGAGTCGACGGGAGGCGTGCGAGAAGACCGCTGCGCCGGCTGACAGGGAGGCGTGTGAGCAGACCGCTGTACAGGCTCACCGGGAGGCGAGCCCTTTGACCAGGCTCGGCCGCCTACCTTCGTCCCAACTGCTCCCACTTTTAATGTCGCTGGCGTCGCAGTTTAAAATCAACCCCGCACTACCCGGTATCGCTACAATCTTCTCTCTTCCTCTCTGATTCTCCTATCGTCTACCTCCAACCAGCCTGACCTAAACGTACGCCATGCCGCATCACGATGGTCTGCCCTTAGTCTTCCAGTTTCCTGAGGAAGACACCTAGCCGGAGTCTCAAGAACATAAGGCGCTTTGGGACGAGCTTGAACTGGCCTTGCGGGAAGACGCCGCGCCTGTCCCCGCTCCCGTTCCGGCTCCCATCGCCCCGACTGCGCCAGCGCCCATCCTCGTGGCATTGATGGGCTGGGAGCCGCACATTGTCGCCGAGCTTGATGCCACGGGGTTCCACGAGGTCCCCGCCAACTTTCACGCGCCCGTTCACCTGCCAGCGCATGCGCCAGCGCGTGCACTGACGTGCATGCCCGTGCTGGTGCCCGTGCACCTGCCAGTGCATGCTCCTGCGCCTGCACTGACGTGCGCACCCGTGCCGGTGCCCGTGCACACGAATGTCTCCGCCGCGCCGTTGACAGCGCCTGTCCCCGCGCGGGTGCCAATGCCCCCCTCAGCGGCATGGATGGCCGCCGTCGACCGCTTCCTTGCACCAACGCTAGTCGCCTCCTCCCGCCAGTTGACTCACTCCGAAGTCCAGAACATTTTGGCCTTCCTTGAAGCCAGGCCAACATCCAGGAGTACGCCAACAACGGCGCAAGGTGCCGCCGTCGCCCTCGGTCAGTGGCCCGACGACACACAGAGCACGGCAGAGGACCTGCTTCCCACTGCAAGACGCCGCCGCCGCCGCATAATCTAAATTTGCCATGAAGAACGTTCGGATTGCCATGCTTAAAATCCGAACGGTTATCATTTCCGTTTATTTTAGATCGATCGTCGTATAATTTAAAGTGGGAGTCAGACTGAACAAAATCTATGGTTTGATCGATTGAATGTTCTGCTAGAGCCGTATCAAATTAAATATAAAATGTCATTAAGCCACATGTATTAGTTGTCATCCAACGACCTAGACTGCTTCAATGTTGAGCGCTCCACACGTTTAGCGTGCAGTTAATTTCATGCCAAAAATAGTGCTAATCACATAATAACACGCAAATAATATCCTAATAATATCCGCATGCACTTAATATACTTCCAAATTAACGTGCATTGCACGTACACACTGACTAGTGCTGCTAGCACGTGAAACTGGTGCCGTAACTTGTGAACCCGTCCAGATATGGTCAACGGCAACATCGCCCGCGAGTTCTTCGTGTTTGCCTGTGCGTCTAAACGCAGAAAGGGAGGAGAAAGAGAGAGAGCACACATGGAACCCACCAGTAAGTGAAGGCAAATAGTACTAAAAATAATATTACATGTTATCAATTAAATAGGCTGTGGTAATATTAAAACATTATGTGAACAAAGGGGGGTACAACAAACATTGCTGTTCTATGTATGTTGCCTATTGACGTGCTGCTTGAAGGCCCTGGTCGCATGTTCGATCCTCGTCCTTTATTTTTTAATTTTTATATGGGTCCAAATTTGTTTCATGACATGTGGGCCCCTCGGTGTGTAGTTTGTAGCACTTTAATTTGTGGGTCGAAATTTGTTCCATTCCAAGTGGACTATCGGTGTGTAGTTTGTAGCACTTTAATTTGTGGGTCGAAATTTGTTCCATTCCAAGTGGACTATCGGTGTGTAGTTTTGTAGCTTATTTATAATAATTAAAGAGAACAACAGAGTTTTTTGCAATAATACCATGGTGCGACGTTGAAGGCAAGAAAGGACGTGCGAGAGAGCGATGACCGAGCCAGAGGGAAATCTACCAGGGGAGTTGCGGGGGTTGCAACGGTGTTTCGAGTAGTTGTGGGCCGAATGCTACGAAAATATAATCTAAACCGACCGGAATAAATGCCTACACAAATTAATCCAAGGTTGGAGTGCCCCTCGCAATGTAAATAGCTCCGACTTTGCGAGGGATGGAGAGGTAGCTTCAATGTGTGGAAGATACGGCGTGAGAAAGCGAGGTCAATCGAGAGACATATAGATAGAGAGACAAAGTGAGTGTGGTCCGACATTCATTGAACAAATATATATGCTTTGGAGAGATATTGTCCAATTGAGCTTTTGGCAAGGGTGAGGGCTGTAAGATAGAGCTTGAGAGATGAGCCAGTCACACACGTGTAGATATATTTTGTGCGTGGGAGGAAGCAAGGTCAATCGATCACATAGGGTCGCCGTGCGATCGAAAGAGTGAGACGGGTTGGAGAGAGTGACCTAGATAGACAATGTGTGTGAGAGAGTATACAATGTGAATAAGTCAAATTGGGCTCAAACATGGTGACATATCGTTTTTCCCGAGAAAGAGCGAGGTCAATCGAGACATACAAAGAGAGAGAGAGAGAGAGAGAGAGAGAGGGAGAGGGAGTGAGAGGGAGAGAGAGAGCGAGCGTGGCCCGCCATGAGGTTGAAAGAGTGGGGGCGACTTTGATGGACTGACCTAGATAGACAATCTGCGTGAGAGAGTATAGAGTGTGTCGATCGAGGCCCGAACAGGGAGATATATCATTTGTGTGTGAAAGAAAACGAGGTTAAACGAGACTCAGATAAAGAGAGCGAGATTGAGCGAGTGTGGCCCGCCGTGCGGAAGAAAGAGTGAGACAGTCTCGAGGGAGTGACCTAGATAGACAACGTGCGTGTGTGCGCATGAGAGGTTGGGGGCTAGACAGGCAATGCATGTATTTAGCGCGAGAGGGTGAGAGGGAGAGGGAGAGAGAGAGCTCGGCATGGGGTGCAAGGGCGGGTGTGTGAGGTAAATGCATTTCATAACAGATTGGAAAAAGGGGGTTGTGTAGTTGAGAGAGTTAGAGATCGAAACATGGAGATAAAGAATGGATGTGTGTTGGAAACCGATAGCTTCCTAAGGTGGTTAGGAGAGGAAGATTGTCCGATACAGG
>NC_057805.1:90100145-90155918 GCF_018294505.1 Triticum aestivum
GGTGTACATTGTAAGATTTGAACTGAGGACCATGCATATGGGTAATTATTTCGAATTCGTGCCATACTAGGTTTCGAAAAGTTGACATTGACTCGATTTGTTGTGCTATTTTGTAGGTCATATGTTTGAATCCATCCAAAAGTTTTCTCACTACCATGGTGTTCATCATATACATATGAATTTGTATTAAAAAAGTAGCGTGGGTATAGTGAAATGCGAAATCCACGTTAGAATTGGAGATCGCTATGTGACACACAATCTAATTCAAATAACTAATTATGTGACACACACTCTAATCCACGTTAGCATGGATACCGTTTTGATTTTTTTTCAAATAACTCATTAATTAATTTATAGTATCTCGTTTCGAATGACTAATTATTGCAAGGAAAACACGGGCATGGTAATACATATAGATTCGTTTGCAAATGAAAGAAGATTCGTTTGCATTCTCAAATGTAGGTGCACCAGGAAGACCAGGGACGTGTCGTGGTGGTCGCGTGTGTCGGACGGACGCTTAGCACCCAGTCACCCACCCCCCTCCCCCTCCCCCCCAAAAAGGACGACGACAAAATAAGTTCGCGCTTCCACGTTTCGGATTGAAATATCCGGCGGCCCCACCAGCCCTGCAAAATCTCCCTTCTCCACCATCCCCTTCCACGCCCAGATTGCTCAAATCCCTAATTCGCCGCCAACCCAAGCAAAGTTCCAATCGCCCCTCGTCTCGTCTCTTTCCCCACCTCTGTGCCGGTTGACGACGATGAAGACGACGGTCGCGCTTCACCACCGCACGGGAGCTACCTCATCTACGCCCTCGTCCACCGCACTGGGTGGTCCACCGACAACGTCGGCCGCTGCAACCGACGTGCCTCACAGACACCGACTTCCACCGCATCAGGTGCACTTCACCGATGCCGTCTCCCAACTCACCGGGGCTACTTCACCGAGCACATCGTCGCGCCTCCGCCCCCCGAGGCCGCTGGGGCTTCACCAACGGTCTCATCCACCGCATCGTAGCGCTCCGCTGCCACTCAAGATCTGCATCCGTGCGCGGCCAGCCAACGCCAGTGCATCACTCTCAACGGCTCTGAAGTGACCCGCACTCTAGCTAGGCGAGCATGCCCAAACGCCGGTCCGAACTAGGTATCCACACATCACTCCCTTGTGCACTGTTCCGATGATGTTTGGATATCCTTTCACTGCTCTCTTAGCTTACATGCCTATCCAACTCTGACTTTAACTCTTATTTCTTCTGGAGATATCATCTGAAACAAGCAAATCCATTTTTTAGCGAAGCATGACGGTGCTACGGGATCTGGTACACATCCTGCAAACCGGTATAACCTTGTAAGTATCTGTCCTCCGGTACAACAGCAAGGTCGATTCCTCTTATTTGATCAGCCATTCGCCGTGTCAAAAATGCAGAGGGGGATGCAAGGAGCACAAGGCCTGCACATCCAAGCAAGTGGTAACATGGACTTGTACATGGAACATCCCAAGTGCAAGCAGAGCTGCAGTGAGCCTGTACAACGACCTAGCTTAAGTCCCTGCATTTCATTTAATTCATACTGGAATTCGTGTATGATTTGTGTGCAGTGGCAGATCACAAACTCAAGTTACCATGGGCGAATATTTATCTTAAAAAATACGAAGGCACTTGCACTCCGGAAATCAACATAACTTGAGAAATGTGAAGCTACATGCACTTTGAAAACCAGCTACTGATCCAAAGTAGTTCAGATTATAAACACTAAATGATGCAAGCAGCAAAAAACACAAAATGCAACATGGTATACCAGGACTACAAACATGGTCTGTACCTGCTTGAATTATTCGTTCTCTGGCTGAAAATATCAAAGTGTAATTGCACCTATAACTAGTGCGCAAACTGCATATCAATATATCTATCCTGCACAAGTATGCCAACAGCTTCAAACAACATATTAGAAAAGTATTTATGCTACATTGTCATGATACGGGGACTTTCTGGTAGATGGCCTCGACGTTTCCTCAAGCCATGAAAATGCACTATAATTTTCTTGTCATCAATGCCTGCAAATCTCTATGTCTCTCTCAAGATAGCAGATCATCATTAGACACTAAATTCTTCAATGGGAGCTTGCAAAATGCTTGCATTAGATGCCTCATTAGACACTATATGTTCATCACCAGGAGCATGTAAAATGTTTGCATCAAATCCTTCATTAGCAGTCTGTTCATTAGACACTTTAGGCTCAAGAACAACATGAGCTTGGATGTTTGCACCGGAAACTTGATTAGACTCATCAGATTAGTCGGTTCAGTATTGATTGGGGGAGTTATAAAATAAGTAGAAATTGGTTTCATTGTCTCATAGATTCCATACATACAAGCAGTTTTACAACACCGTCAGGTTTAACTATTGGCTAGAAATTGAAGAGTTGAATTAGATATAATCAGGGATGTGATGTACCTGCTCGTTGCGCATGCTACTCTTGCAAGCTACAACTATCCGTTTGCGCAAGCTCGCTGCCATGCCCGTGTTGCCGCCGCTGACTCCCACGCAGGCTACACCCAGGGTTGGATCTTCATCTTCTTGTCCTTCCGTTCGCTTGAAGCCCGGCGACCGCCCTCCAACGAGGGAGCGAAAGTGTTGTGTCGGTATGTCCAGCGGCGGCTAGGTTAGGAGCAAACCAGACTGGAGGCTGGAGCGGATGAATTGGGATTTTTCCTGCTGTCGATCGATATGGGAGGCGCTTGTTTGGGCCGCGAGCCTGCTATAGGGCCTGCCTTGCACTTATGTTATTGGCCTATCCAAATTGAAACATTTTTCTTCATTTTTTACATTGCCTGCTCGTGTGTTGGGACGAACAAAACTAGCCTAGGCCAACCTGGACGACTCAAACTAGGTGCACACTTTCTAGCCACCCGAGGTGGCCGCCCATACCAGCCCCTATGGTGGCGTCGCCCCTTTTGCGTGTATGATAGGGGTAGTGAAAAATATTCCAGTGGCGCTTTTGATTTACCCACAGAATTGTTGAATTGCTTGTTTCTATGAACTGAGTTCGCCAATAATGTGAAGGATGCCAGTCTTTTCATCCTATTGTAGATTGCTTAGATCTCGATATGCCAAAAGTAATCGCATGAAATATACAGTAAAAGCCAATGTGATGTGTGTGGCTACAACTAGTCTGACTACACGTCCTCATATAACATATCAAGGACGCACCATCTTACCAGATTAACCATTCGACTTACCAATGCAGTGTGGGAAGAAAGAAGTATTGGGACTGCGTATCCAAGCAATGGATGCCATGGACTCCTTCGTACAACCTTGTAAGTGAAAAAGAAGTTGCAGTGTGCCTTTACAAAGAACTAGCGTAAGTTCAGTTACCTACTTCTTGGAATTTTAGTTAGCCACTTATTGCAAAATTGTTCAATTATGTTGCTTGGCTTAATTTAGTTTGCTACTAATTACATAATGCCACAGCGTGTTAATCCTATTATAGACTGCGCCTATCTATGTTTTTGATACTTACTGTTAAGAATTACCTGTTTGCCTGAACTTAAATAGCTACTTGTTTGTTTAACTGCTTTGTTGCTGCAACAACGGGTTACAATGATGTTAATAACTACTTTTCAGCATCAAATTGAAACTCTTTAATTCCTTGTTTGTTTAACTGGTTTGCTGTTATAACTCCCAGTTAAGATGTTTTGCTAACTTCAACTTTTCTGAATCCAATCGGAACTTTAATGGCAAAACAGGTTAGCCCAAGATCAAAGAGCGAGGTCCCCATGGACGTTGTATCATCCCACAGCAGTGGCACCGGCCCAATCGTGCATTATGAATTGCCAACTGCTGATGCTCTAGAGGCTAAACTAGTGGTAGAAAGAGATTCTGCTTCTGCACTTAGATATGAAGTTGACATGTTGAGGAAGCAAACAGCACAATCAGTAGCAGTACTCAAGACAACCATTAAATATTTGGTGGATTTCAAAACGAAGCAAGCTGAGACTGACCACATTGTTAAGGTCCTGAAGGAAAAAAGGAAATTAAATTCTCACTTGGTAAATCATAGGTGAAATGTTCTTTCCATCGTTGAATAACCTTTGTGTTGTTTGTTCATGTAATCAATCAAACCATTTGTTTTAGAGATCATGTAATAATTGTTTTTGTTTTTTGTTTTTTGTTTTTTGGTTTGTAATTTTATTTGAGCACAAGTCTGTATTAATTGATAACACTCGGAGACATTTCATTTTGATTGCTCTGCTAGACCTACAAATATGCCAATCGGGCTGAATGTGCATTCAGCAATAATAGTAGTATAGATGGACCATAAGTGGCACGCATCGGAAAGGGCCAAGATGCTGTAGTAGCTTGGCTAAAAAAAGGATGATGTTGTAGCAAAGAAAATTACAACGGCCTGGCTTATGTATGTTAGTTGATATTATTGATCCATATACTCTTTAAGTGTTTATATGTCTGTTAGTTCTATACATTCTTGGTTGATTGACTCGGTATTTGTGGCACTCCGGCTCAGAGCGACCGGTTTACCCTGCATTGCCAGCCCAGAGACCATGTCTTCTCGCAACACACAACATCTTGGTACAGAAAACAACCGCTTTATTGATGCTAGCGGATCAGAGTTTATATTACAACAGATGTCGAGGCCAAGCGGCACGCATGGTGCGGCTGAACAATATGTACATTATTTAGTGAACATAAAGGGGCCTCGATCATGACAACTACGCGGCAGCGGAACAACGTCGTAGTGGAAGCTCCATAGCACAGGGACACCGATGTGGACACGATCTAGACCCGGACAATACTCCTTTCCAACGAGACTTTCCTGAAATCTGGCATGATACGCCAGGTCAGTACATTGAATGTACTTGCAAGCTCACAATAGACATAATCATAATGACAAACAATATCATGATAATTAACCAATTAATAATAATGCAACAACATATGTCCAACATGCTGTGATCATGCTCGAACGTCCCTCGGGACGGACTTACCAACCGTGATCATTTACGGATCACAAACAAATCACCATCGTGGTCTTGACAAGAGTAACTCGTGATCCTTACGAGGATCACAACCACGACCAATATTTGGTCTTGAACATCTCGATGGCCTTTCCGCCATCATCAACAGTGCAAAGTTCATAACTTAGTCTGCAAATTTATTAAACGTTAACTCATGGTGGGACCTACTACGAGGCATCCGTGACCGTGGACTCGGTTATCGATAGATTATACACTCTGTAGAGGTAGCACACCGTACCCACACCACGGAACCCATGGCCTCGCACTCCCATTCGGGTGGACCAACGGCATTCCGATGAAACCCCTCCATTGCCATGACACTCTCCCGGCCACTCTGACCCAATCCCCAACGGGCTAGTCCTGGGTGGCCCCGTGTCTACCAAAGACACAACGACCACCATCGTGGCCAAAACGATCCCACTCCGGGACCCGATACCATAATCTCAACAATGGGCACAAAAGATTATGCCTGCTTACTGGGCCAGGGTAAGCATGCCCATAACCTTCCCTAGTTGGAGGCACCGACCAGAGGCATGTCATTGGACCGAATCAAGGCCTTCCCACAAAGGCAAATGTGGTTGCATGGGAAAAACTCGATTCAGCGGCACCATGACCTAGTCAACGATATATTCAAGTTGAGTTATATTCAGGTTCAACTTGAAATGAAAATGACCGGTGTCATAGCATGCCATGAAATGCAATACTACACATGCATCACATATTAACGAAAATGACTGATGTCAACTATATTCACACTAAGCATAAACGTCAACAACTTATATTACTTTCCTAATCAGGGTAACTCTCACTTTAACAAGATATTTTGTAGCAAGTTTCATTATTTTTCTCATGCAAGAAAATAACTTCGATTAATTTCTCATATGCATAGCAAAAATTATACTATCATCAACACAAGCAAATCCTAATTTCTTTACCAACCAAGTTAGGTTCAAACATTCTGTAAATCAAGCAAAATTGCTAAATAAGCACTTAAAAGAATATTTTCTAGCAAATTTATTATTTTATTTGTGCAAGAAAATAACTTTAAGTAATTACTCATATGCATAACAAATCATTTTACCATTACCACAAGTAGATCTTAGCTTCTTTAGCAACTAAGCTAGTTTCAAACATTCTGTAAATCAAGCATAATAACTAACAAACACTTAACAAAATATAAATAACATAATAGTTATTTAAATGCATGGATTAATCATTTCATTCAAGTAAGAAAATCATAAATATTGAAATGACACCATGAAAATGTTGTTGTGGCTTGTCTTAGTGCAGATGAGGTTCACAAGCCTTCTGGTGATCCTCAAGACAAGCCTCACCCTCTGAAAATAATTTTAAATACAAGAAGAAGATATCAAGAACACTTCTGAAAATCACCAGGAAATCTAGGCAGCACAGAAAAATCTCATTTTTAGTGAGCTGCTAGATTTCTTTGCAAAGAACACAATGCAAAAAGAATCAATTCATTTGGACTTATGGTTGAAGAGTTATGGCTGTTTGAAGCTTTTTGCAAATTCAAATGAATTTGAATAAAAATAAAACAAACTGGGGGTGACGTCGCAGGCGTAAAGCCCAGGGGCGCCACCACTCGTATCACTTCGCCCGTGTACAGAGTGGCTGACTAGCGGGCCCCGCTAGTCAGGTGAGGAGGGGGAGAAGGAAACAGAGGGGGTCGCGGCTTCGCCAGAGCTCTCGCCGGCGACGAGGGCTCCTTGGCCAAAACGAGAGGGAGGGATTGAGAGAGGGGACGGAGGCGCACCTGCCCGTACCCGTAGCATAGCTAGGGGTGGTCGGACGGCGTCAGAATAGACGTCGCAAGCGGAGGAAGAACGCGGTGGTCGCCGGAGATGAGGATGACGGCGAGCAGAGGCAACTCCAGGGTCTCCAAGAGGTCGAAACAACTTCACCGTGAGAGGCGGAGGCTCCGGATGGGTTGCCCTGGCCTGAGAGGGGCTGGAGCTACCGCGATGACCAGAAAGGATCGCCGGCGAGCTCGAGCTCGGGGACGGCGGCCCGCGGCCTGTCCGGCCGGGCTACAGTTGCCTACATGCTCGAGGAGTGGGTGGGAGTGGTGGATGGTGCTCGAGGAGGCTGGGGGCGGCTCTATTTATAGGTGAGCGGAGAGGGGGTTTCGGGCTCCGCCGGTGGGCACCTATCCACGGCGCCCGACGACGAGCGGCGTCAGTGAGAGGGGGAGAAGGCGACGCAGCTCACGCGGTGACTGTTGGCGAACGTGGACGAGCACAGGATCGAGGAGAAGGCGACTAGCACAGTGCGCACCACACTGTTGTGTTGGCCGGACCATGCCCGTGCTCGCTGCGGCGAGCTCCGGCGTCGGCGAGCGCCAGGGGGGAGTTAATGGCGTTGAGACGAGGATGGTGGCGAAGTTTGGCACGCTCGTGCAGACGGGGGAAGCGAGCACGCGCGAACAGAGCGCTCGGCGGCACTCAGAGCGCGTTGACACGCAGGCATGGCATGGTGGACACGCGTGGTCACCGCGCGAACTCTTCCCTCAGGCCAGCCTACGTCCAAACATCATGTCTGGCTTGTTGTTCGTGGTGGTTTTGAATTTTACCACGCTTTGGTTTGGATTCAGGTGCAGTGGGGGAGTTTTTACAAGCCAAGTAAGTTTCTGATCAGTAACTTTGAGAGGTTACTGAGGTCAAATGGCTGGGAGTTGGGGGCTGTTCTTTGGAGGTTAGCCATGATCTACTAAGGTGAAGATGCACAAGAAAATCCAGGCACAATGGAGCAAGTAAAATGGTAGTTGCTGTAGAAACCACCATTTCTGTCCAGAACAGAAAATATTTTCTGTAGCAAAAATATTCCAAAAAGTGATGAAATATTTTTGCTCCAGAAGGTGTCCTAGGGTTCAAAGAATATTTTTGAATTATCTCAGATTTTTCTGGGCCATAAAAATTGGGGTTGCTTTGGAGCATATTGAACTAGCTAGGGTTTTTGAGAGGAAAATGAATATTTTTCATTTAAGAAAAATATTCCAAAGATTATTTTGGGGTGGATCAGAAGGGAAATGATGATTAGGGAGGGAAATGAAGCAGTTGGGTGAAAGCCAAGGATACCCAAGTGTTTAAATCCATATGAAAAGATTCAAAAATTCCAAATTTCTGAATAACTCCAAATGAAAATCAGGCAAATAAGAGGGGGCAAAAACTAGGCTGTCAGAAACCTCCCCCACTTAGAATGACTCTCGTCCTCGAGATTAGGTTGCTTGGGAAAACCACTCCGTATAATGAGCCCTTAGGAATTCTTCCCGCTCCCAAGTTGATTCTGATTCTGTGTGATGCTCCCACTGAACCTTGTAGAATTTTCTTACTTTACTGCGAGTGACCCTTTCCATCTGATCCAAAATTCTAAATGGTCTTTGTTCATAGGTCAAATCATTTGCCAAATCTACCTCAGCCATAGCAGTCCTTTTCTCAGGCGGGGATATGCAACGTCTTAATTGTGAAACATGAAACACGTTATGCACGTCTACCAATTCAGCGGGTAGTTCCAACTGATATGCAACAATACCCACTCGGGACATAACCGGGAATGGACCAATAAATCTGGGTGCCAATTTTCCACGGGTCTGGAATCTCTTGACGCCTTTCATAGGAGTGACTCGGAGGTATACGTGTTCTTCGAGTTCAAAATTGATCTGTCGGTGCTTTGCATCATAATAACTTTTCTGTCGAGATTTGGCCAATTGCAATCTGTCTCTGATTTCCTTAACTTGTTTCTCAGCTTCCATCATGAGATCTGTTCCGAAGATACGGCTATCTCCAGTTTGAGACCAATTTAAAGGAGTGCGGCACTTACGGCCATATAGAGCTTCATACGGTGACATCTTTAGACTGGTCTAGAAGCTGTTGTTATAAGAAAACTCGGCATATGGCAAGCAGTCTTCCCATTTAGGTCCTTGGGCTAAAGCACAAACTCGCTTCGAGTATTTGATTTACCCGCTCTGTCTGTCCATCTGTCTGAGGATGATAAGCAGTACTATATTTCAGAGCTGTCCCCAAGGCTTGATGGAGACGTGACCAAAAAGCGGAGGTAAACAGGGAACCTCGGTCGGAAGTGATGGTTCGGGGTACTCCATGCAGACTGACTATTCTGGATACATACAGCTGTGCAAGTTGATCCGCTCGGTATCTGGTGCTGATCGGAATGAAGTGAGCAACCTTGGTTAAGGTGTCCACTATGACCCAGATTGCATCCTTGCCTCGCTGAGTCTTAGGCAGTCCTGTAATGAAATCCATACAAACGTCATCCCATTTCCATTGCGAAACTGGCAACGGTTGGAGAAGTCCGGCTTGCTTCTGATGTTCTGCCTTCACCTTGTTGCATATGTCACAACAGGCCACAAAATAGGCAATGTCCTTCTTCATTCCATCCCACCAGAATATTTTTCTAAGGTCTTCATACATTTTCATACCTCTCGGGTGAATGGAATATGAGGATTCGTGTGCTTCGACAAGATTTTCTGCTTTAAGTCAAGCTGATTGGGTACACAAATCCTTCCACGGAATCGGAGGGTACCCAGTTTGTCCTTGGAGAAATCTAGGGTCTGCTCTGCCATCAGGCTCTTGGCACGTTTTTGCAGCTTGATGTCAGCTGGCTGGGCCTTGCGGATCTCTTCCTCAAGTGTGGGGGTAACTTCCAAAATATTAGCGAGGCTAGCATCCACTATGACCAGGTTGAACTGAGCGATCTCCTCTTGAAGTTCAGTAGGCAAGGATTTCAATATGACATTTAAGCTGACAGGCTTTCGACTGAGTGCATCGGCAACCACGTTGGCCTTACCCAGGTGGTAATTTATTCCAAGATCATAATCCTTGACCAACTCTAGCCATCTTCGTTGACAGAGATTTAAATCCGGCTGAGTAAATATGTATTTAAGACTTTTGTGATCGGTAAAAATTTGGCACCTTTTTCCAATGAGGTAGTGTCTCCAAATTTTTAGCGCATGAACCACCGCAGCCAATTCCAAATCAGGAGTAGGATAATTTCCCTCGTGGGGTCGTAGCTGTCGCGATGCATATGATACTACCTTGCTGTCTTGCATAAGTACGCAACTAAGGCCTTGCCTGGAGGTGTCACAATACACATCAAAACTGCGATAAATATCTGGAAGAGTCAATACAGGTGCGGTTGTCAGCCGTATCTTTAGCTGATTGAAACTTTTCTCATAGTGCTCCGTCCATTCAAACTTCTTATCCTTTTTTAGCAGCTCCGTCATGGGTTTAGTAATCTTGGAAAACCCTTCAATGAAACGACGGTAATATCCAGCTAATCCGAGAAAACTCCAGATCTGCGTCACGGTCGTGGGTGACAACCAATCGAGCACATCCTTTACTTTGCTCGGGTCCACGGCTTCGGCGGATAGTACATGTCCGAGAAACCCAACTTGCTTGTGCCAAAATTTGCATTTACTGAATTTGGCGTATAGCTGATGGTCACGGAGTCGTTGTAGCACTGCTCGGAGGTGATCCTTGTGGTCTTCTTCACCCTTGGAGTAAATGAGGATGTCATCGATGAAGACTACCACGAATTTGTCGAGGAAGTCCATGAATACTTTGTTCATCATATGCATGAAGAAAGCAGGGGCATTGGTGAGACCAAAGGACATCACTGTATATTCATAAAGACCGTACTGAGTAGTGAATGAGGTCTTAGGAATATCTTCCTTTTCAATCTTGAGCTGATGATATCCGGTCCGTAAATCGATCTTAGAGAATACTTTAGCCCCACCGAGCTGTTCAAACAGATCATCAATCCTTGGCAGCGGATATTTATTTTTGATGGTGACCTCATTTAGTTGGCGGTAATCTACGCACATGCGGAGGCTGCCATCCTTTTTGTCCATGAAAATAGCAGGTGATCCTCATGGTGAAGAGCTGGGACGAATATATCCTTTCTGGAGTAGTTCATCAAGCTGTTTCTTTAGCTCCACTAATTCTGATGAGGGCATCCGGTAATACTTCTTGTATAACGGTGCAGTTCCGGGCACAAGATCTATTGCAAATTCCAGCTCTCGATCTGGTGGCATGCCTGGCAGTTCTTCTGGAAATACATCAGGGTACTCGCTGACCACAGGAATTAATTCCAACTCAGCCGCAGCGGTGAAAACCAATTCTTGCTTGGGTATATTCTTGCGAGCATAGAATTTGGTAGTCTGCCCATTCAGACTGGTCAAAGTGACTTCTCGTGTTGCACAGTTTATGCAAACTTGATATTGGATCAACCAATTCATACCCAATATAATATCCAACTTTGCAGACTCAATAATTATCAGAGAGGTTGGAAAGTAGACTCCGTTGATATTGATTTCCAGATCACGGCAGACCAGATTGCTCTTGAGTAAAGATCCCGGGGTTTGTACCAGCATATTTTTGCCCAAAAGAGAACAAGGAAATTTGTTTTGGGCAGCAAAACTCCGAGAAATAAAAGAATGGGAAGCCCCAGAGTCAAATAAAATTACGGCAGGTATGTCATTAACAGAAAACATACCAATGACGACTTCGGGGTTCTCTTGGGCTTCATCAGCTAAGAGATGATGCACGTGCCCAGTAAAGTTTTGCTGGGTCGGGCATGACTTTATAAAGTTGACTTGTGGCCTGAATAGGGCATTCGCCTTGTTGTTCTTGGGGCACTATCTGGCATAATGTCCGTTCTGCCCACAAATGAAGCAAGAATTATTGCGCTGATGCTCCTTATGCATTGGGTTGGTCACGACATTCTTGACTTGAGTGGTGGTCTTGTTAACATTCTGTTGCCAATTTGGCTTGTATTCCACCTGAGTCTGCTGCCAGGTACGAGCCTTTTGCACTAGTTGCCCATCCTTGTTTGGCTCAAACTTGCGCTTGTGGTCGTTGTTAACAAGCCTATTATATGATATAAGCTTGTGCTCCCGTTCAGCAATGAAAGCCTTGTTCACCAGAGTTTGGAAATCTGGGAAATCAAACATACTGAGAGTACACAGGAGTTGCGGATTTAAGCCTCCAAGAAATCTGACAATCTTCCTTTCTTCGGTGGCCACGTCATAAAGGGAGTAACGGGCCAGATGATTAAATTTTTGCAAACATTCACCCACCAACTGACTTCCTTGGATGAGTGCAAGAAATTCATGCTGCTTAGTCTTCATAACTCTAGTAGGGATATGATATTTCCGGAACTGATCCTTAAATTTTTCCCAGGTGATTTCTTCATCAACAGGCCACATGGCTTTTGCATTTTCCCACCATATGGCAGCAGCGCCTTCAAGGTAATGAGTTGCAAATGGAACTTTATCATTTTCTTCAGTACGATCAATCTCAAGCTTTTTCTCAATGGTACGCAACCAATCGTCTGCATCCAATGGGTCAACAATCTGACTGAAACTGGGTGGCTTGGTCCTTTGAAATCTGACAGCTTTGAGTAATGACCGTTCTGATTTCCATTCTGTCCAACCATAGCTTGCACACTTCTTCATATTTCAATCAGATCATTGTTCCTTCTTTCCTCAAACATACACAGAATTTGCTTGGTGGAGGGCGGATTTGGCGGTGGAGGCGGTGGCGGAACGTACGGCTCGGGAGAATGTCCTGCCTATCGTCCCGAAGGACGAACAGGAGTTCCCTCACGAACGTTGCTACTGCTGCCTCCCCGTGTCATCCTATTGTGGATTTTTCCCAAGACAACACAATCAAGATGAGAAACATGCAAGAATAAATTTGGGGAAAAGCCAGCAACAAATCCCGGAAGAAAACAAAAGAGCGAAGAAAATACGGCGAATGAAGTCCCAACATAATTATACATAGACTCATACATGAATGATAAACAACATGCCAGGTTCAACTACTCTCATACATGCAATGAAACATCATGACTCGTATGACTACATCCGTACATCATCCGGACGACTGCGAATACTCAGAGGTACTACTGCTATGCTGGTGCTGCGGTGTCCTCCCATGAAGCGGACTCGGATTCTGAACTGACGAGGTTAACGGAAACCTCCGGGTTAAAGGTAACACGATGGCGCTGCCTCGAGGGCTCTCCCTCAGGGGCAGGGGTAGGATGAAGCATCGGGGCTACATGAGTAGTGAGAAGTGAAACCCACTCGGCAGGAGCACTAAGAGGACTCACGGTCGAGACGCCCGTGCTACTCGGAGGAGTAACCGGCGAAATAGGGGAACTAGAACTGACTGGAATATACGGAGTAAATCCCAGAGAAGATGGAGCAGTGCCAGATCTAGTAGAGACTAAAGCAGCGGCTAAAGCAGTACAGGTACGAGTCAGCTCTCGAGCCAGCTCGTGCATCAGAAGATAGCTAGCGGTGACATATCGAGCAAGGTGGCTAGCAACACTATCAGACTCCGGATCAATGATAGGGAAACGGACACGACCATTGTCGTGCAGAGAAGGATAGTAGTAGAAACCTGGGTTGTTGTGCATTCGGACCTCGTTGTAGCGAAGCTCGACAAGGACCTCGAATGCGGCAAACTGGACAGCCTGAGAAGCGGTAGAGGCGTAACCGCTCCGAGAAGTACGAGTGTAAGAGCCGGAATCGGAACTGGTGCGTAGAGTAACCACTGCGTGATACTCATACACTGACTCTGCTAGACGCTCCCGGTACACACGATAGACTGGGTCATCTCCGAGAGGGTACAGCCGACACCACACGTTACGAAGGAGGTGCAGTGACGTGTACGGCATCAGCTGCAACTAGCACGGATACGGCACCGGAGCCATCTACACTCACAACCATTAGCAGGTTAGCATAAAAAAACCAAATGCTTGCAATGCAACAACCAGCTATAACTGCTACCAGCACTCAAAGTTACTCGTGTCTAGCGTCCAGTTAACACGTCGTAGTCTAGCGTGGCCTACAGTCAGCGCGGCTCTGATACCAAGCGTTGTGGCACTCCGGCTCAGAGCGACCGTTTTACCCTGCATTGTCAGCCCAGAGACCATGTCTTCTGGCAACACACAACATCTTGGTACAAAAAACAACAGCTTTATTGATGCTAGCAGATCAGAGTTTATATTACAACTGATGTCGAGGCCAAGCGGCACGCACGGTGCGGCTGAATAATATGTATTTATTTAGTGAACATAAAGGGGCATCGATCACGACAAGTACCCGGCAGCGGAACAACGTCGTAGCGGAAGCTCCATAGCACAGGGACACCGATGTGGACACGATCTAGACCCGGACAACACTCCTTTCCAACAATATTTTCCTGAAATCTGGCATGATACACCAGGTCAGTACATTGAATGTACTTGCAAGCTCACAACATACATAATCATAATGACAAACAATATCATGATAATTAACCAATTAATAATAATGCAAGAACATATGTCCAACATGCTGTGATCATGCTCGAGCGTCCCTCGAGACGGACTTACCAACCGTGATCATTTACGGATCACAAACAAATCACCATTGTGGTCTTGACAAGAGTGACTCGTGATCCTTACGGCGATCACAACCACGACCAATATTTGGTCTCGAACATCTTGATGGCCTTTCCGCCATTATCAATAGTGCAAAGTTCATAACTTAGTGTGCAAATTTACTAAACGTTGACTCATGGTGGGACCTACTACGAGGCGTCCGTGACCGTGGACTCACACTACAAAAAAAGACACATCCGTGACATTTTGGGCCGAATGAATTTTTTTCTGTCATACATATGACACTTCTATGACGATAATTGTGACAAAACCCGGTATCATCATAGATGTGGTGGGCTCCTACTTCTATGACAAAAAATCATGACAGAAAATGGGCTTTTCGTCCTGGGCGGGCCGGAGACGCAGCTGCATGACATTCTTTGGGCCGTCCATGATGGAAAAACCGTGGTAGAAGCGAGGGGGAGGAAAATTTCGGGGAGTTCCCGGTTACGGTGGGAGGTCGGGGGCCGAGCGATGCGCGTTTCTCTCATACACGTACGCGCGTGTGTGCGAGGCGTTGGCTCTAACTGAACCCGAGCGAGGCGTTGGGCTCTAACTGAACCCGAGCGATTGCACTGCAGGCTACGCGTTACTGAACCCGAGCGATCGATCGATGCCTGTTAACTGAACCCGATCGAGCGATTCCTTCGCTACTGCTGCTAATTGAAGCCGATTGATTGGATGAACAGTGAGCGTTGTCGGGGGGGTTGGATGAACAGTGAGCGGTGGCATTGCCTCTGGATAAACAGGACCCCGTGGTGTGGAGGGTTGGATGAACAGTAGACGGTGGAGGGGTGCCCGTGGAGGGGTGGTTGAACAGGACCCCGTGGTGTGGAGGGCTGGATGAACAGTAGACGGTGGAGGGGTGCCCGTGGAGGGGTGGTTGAACAGTAGCCGGTGGAGTACCGTGCGGTGGAGGCTGGATGAAGAGGAGCCCGTGGAGGCTGGAGGAGGTCGACGGTAGCCCGTGGAGGCTGGAGGAGGTCGACGGTGGAGATGAACAGTATCCCGTGGAGTCTCGTTTTGCGGTACGCCATACCCCTCCCGATGAACAGGACCCCCGTTTCGATCGTAGCGCTCCAACACAAGTCCGTTTCCTCTGTTTTGCGGTACGCCACACCCCTCCCGATCAACAGGACCCCCGTTTCGAGCGTAGGAGGTCTGTTTCCTCCGTTTTGCGGTACGCCAGACCCCTCCCGATGAACAGGATCCCGTTTCGAACGTGGACGGTCAAACACAAGGCCGTTTCCTCCGTTTTGCGATACGCCAGGCCACGTTTCCATCGCCTGTTCCGTCCAAGCCCTCTCGATGAACATGACCACGCATTCCGTTCCGATCCTGCCGGTTGGCTCCCACGCGTTCCGTTGCCTCCCGATGAACACGATGCATTCCGTTGCCTCCCCATGAACACGACGCATTCCGTTGCCTCCCCATGAACACGACGACGACGCTGTTTCTCCGTTCCGACCCAGCCATGTACACGAGCACTGGCCGTACGTATGCGCGAGTAGGCGTTCGAGACCCTGCCCGTATGTACGTACGTGGCCGTATTTTCGTTCTTACACCCTGGCCGCTGTACGTACGTGTAGATGCTACGTGCGCGCCTCTACTACGACACGTACGCGCCTCTACTACGACACGTGCGCGCCTCTACATCGACCAGTATATATGTACGTACACGTTCGTGACCAGAATGACAACGCTACGTACGCTTCGACCAGGTGGGTCCCGACTGTCAGGCACTTCCTTGCCTGCGAAGATGTAGCTGGTGGGTCCCAGCAGTCAGGGGGGCGAATCGTTTTGTTTTTTTGCCCGGACGCACTTCCTTGCGTGCGAAGGTGTAGCTGCTGGGTCCCAGCAGTCAGGGGGGATCATTTTGTTTTTTTTGCCCGGACGCACTTCCTTGCGTGTGAAGATGTAGCTGGTGGGTCCCAGCAGTCAGGGGGGCGAATCGTTCTTTTTTCGGACGCACTTCCTTGCGTGCGAAGATGTAGCTGGTGGGTCCCAGCAGTCAGGGGGGCGAATCATTTTTTTCGGATGCACTTCCTTGCGTGCGAAGATGTAGTTGGTGGGTCCCAGCAGTCAGGGGGAAACGTTTTTTCGCGAAATACGGTGGCCCGTCCGGTGGGTCCCCGCTGTCAGGTGGAGGAATAATTATTTTGCGCGTACTAAGGAGGCACTTCCTTGCTGCGGCCGTGGACCCAGCTGTCAGCCTCTCCACGTACAGTCCACGTCCGATGGAAGCCATTCCTTGACCACGTTGACTACGCTGCACCGAGAGCACCAGGGCGGTGGACGACGGCGAGGCCTAGGAAGGGGACGACGCGGAGCCGGGGAAGACGCAGCAGTGGATGCCCACGTGTAGAGGAGTATGAGGGTTCACTTGTTCGGCTGCGGTGTGAGGCTGCCGTCGCCGGAGAATAACAGGGAGTGTGGGCGCGTAGAGGGATGGCCTAGCCAGCGGTGGGAGTAGTAGGGGGCGGTGAGGCCTCCGCGGCATAACAGCCGGCCACGGGCGGCAGGAGCAGGCGGCACGACCGGCGCTGCTTTGGGCGGCTGGAGCAAGAAGACCAGAGGTTGAAGAAGCACTACGGCCGTTGGATGGACATCGTACGGTCACTGGAGCTAGAATCGTTCATATATTGACTAAAGTTGACAAAGGCCTCCGTCCCAGTCAACTTAGTAGGCCCACAAGTCAGCCTCCCACCAAGGTGTGTCCCAGCTAGCAGGGGGTATTCATTTTTTTGTGCGTAATAAGGAGGCACTTCCGGTGGGTCCGAGCTGACAGCGGGGGGAACGTTTTTTTCGCGAAATACGGTGGCCCGTCTTGTGGGTCCCAGTAGTTAGGGGGAAACGTTTTTTTTCACGAAATACTGGTGGCCCGTCCGGTGGGTCCTTGCTGTCAGGTGGAGAAATAATTTTTTTTCGCGTAATAAGGAGGCACTTCCTTGCGGCTGCCGTGGACCCAGCTGTCAGCCTCTCCACGCACAGTACTCTTCCGATGGAAGTCAGTCATTGACCACATTGACCACGCCGCGCCGAGAGCACCACGGCGGTGGATGACGGCGAGGCCTAGGAAGGGGACGACGCGGAGCCGGGGAGGACGCGGCAGTGGAAGCCCGCGCGGAGAGGAGTACGAGGGTTCACCGGTTCGGCTGCGGTGTGAGGCTGCCGTCGCCGCAGAATAATAGGGGGTGTGGGTGAGTAGAGGGATGCCCTGGCCAGCGGTGGGAGCAGTAGGGGCGCTGAGGCCTGTGCGGCAGCACAGCCGGCCACGGGAAGCGGGAGTAGGCGGTCCCGCCGGCGCTGCTTTGGCGGCTGGAGCAAGAAGATCAGAGATTGAAGAAACACGACGGCCGTTGGATTGACATCCAACGGTTACGTCTGCTAGAATCGTTTGTTGACGTATATAATAACTAAAAAAATCTTGCATACGCGTCAACTAAACAGGCCCACAAGTCAGTCCACTCCCTCTTTTTTTTAATAATTTATATATAGCTCATGGCAACTTCTTATGCAATTTATTGTAGTCGTTTTTTGGTTGGCCTAGGCCAATTTCGCATATTTCTGTGGGTTCCAAACTATTTTTAATACCGAAATGTCGAGCCAGATTTAAAGTACTTTGAAGATATATTTAAATTAGGTTAATGCCCAGTTAAATAGGAATCTAAATGTGAAAAAATTCAGAAATTATAAAGTAATTGCCAATTTGTCATCTTTTTTTATATTTACAACCCATTTCATATTACTTTCAAGATTTGCAGGCGTCTTGAAAGAGTTGCAGCCCATCAGGGCGTAGAAAAATAAGTAGGACTGGATTGGGTATTCTTCAGAAAAAATAAACTGGGCTCATTTTCACAAAGAAAAAATAGCTGGGCTGGTCACATGGTGAACATAAAATATAAGCCTGGGCTGGAGGGGCCACAACCCAGTTCAAACCCTGCTCCGTCTCAACAATACCAAACAAAAAAAATACTGCTCGAGTAGCTACGTCCCAGGTGTCAGCCGATCTTGTGCTGTTCTCTTGTCTATTGACTATATACGCTCACAATGTCGTGGGTCCCAGATGTCAGGAAAACACTAGGAGGAAGCATTTTATTTTTCCATACTGTCATCCTCTCCACGTACTTCTGCCGATTCCTATTGTTTGTTGACCATGTTGACAACGCGAGAGGGCGGCGCCGCGGCGAGCGCACCAAAGCGCGCGGAGGACGTCGGCGTTAACGATTTAGGAGACGGTGGGGCGGCGATGCGTGCGCTGAGGCGCAGCCAGCCGTGGGAGGCGGAAGCAGGCGGCCCCGCCGGCACTGGTTTTGTTTTATTGGCTGGAGGAAGACAGGACTGAAGAAACACGACAGACTGTAAAAGCAGCAGGAGTACTTAACAACCTTAACTGAAACCAGCAGGGGCACTTAACAACCAAAGCTGAAAGCAGTATGAGTACTTATACAGGTTCAACCGTACAAAGCACGCCTCGAACAGTGCTACTTTGCCTATAGTTAACCAAGGGTGAGGCCGCCAAGCCCTAGGAGAAGGCCCAGGCGCCACCCCGCGCATCCACAACCTTCTGAAAGCGGCTTCATCTCGCAACGTGGTCAATAAACAGGATATTCGCTTTAGAGCCATGGAAAAGCATGAACATAATCTTCTATCCTAGTCTCCAAGATGGACGGGCCTTCATTATTTGAGACCACCCATGAATAAGTATCTTTTCACCTCCAAGGGGAATTGAGTAGGTCGACATAAACATCATGTTGTGACCAAGCGCAATTCTGACCCGACCATGGTCAGGCATCTGTATAGGAACAATAGAACTCGGCAGTTCTTGTTTCAAGAAGATCACAGCTGTAAAACTGTGTATAAGCAATAGTTTATGAACGACATATATAACAGAAAACAGCTCGTACCATAAGTTTCTCGACACAGCTGGACCTGTTCAATGAGTGCAGCAGCGACACACATATCCCACGTGGCCTTCCACCATTGAAACGCCCCACAAGGACCTCAAGACGATCAATGAAGTGTAGGAACTTGTGGATGTCGATCCAGTCAACTTTAGTGCCATTAGTAACAACCGAGTTATTACAGAGTAACAAACGGGCAGACTTCTTAACTCTGAAAAAACCTACACGTGCCACCAATTATAAGAAAATATTAGTTAGAAGTAGCATCTTCGTGAGAGATTCGTTGCTACTTCTAAAGTTAAATTGTGATTAGTTAGACAGAATAGGTGGATTAAGAAGTAATCGAGGCAACAAGCAAGAACCAGATACAAAACTAACATGGATGAACAATTGGAACGACGCCGGGGTGGAAGATCGCAGTGAAGATGAGACCAGGTTCTGCTATTTCCATCAACATTCATTCGCCAACTTTCAGTCCGTAACACTTGAGAAAGTTTATCCAAGTTCGGCCATAAAAAAGGCAACGATCTTCTTGGTTCATGAACCCAACTCGGAACTTATATCCATGGCTTGTCTTCACTGTGACAATTAAGCTAGTGTATTCAGTTATGGCAAGGCCGACCATTTGAGTACATGTGTTCTGGCAGAGCAAATAATACACTGCAGGAAAAATAATATGAGAACACAGCATGTTCAAAAAACCCCCACCCTCCCGGATAGAAAAGAGGATTCTAGGAACATACTGTGCGCGTTTCAAAATGCTGTGTTTGGATGAGAAGGAACAAGTGTGGCCTCTCGCCGAGGGCAAAGAAACTTGTAGGGTACTCGCACTTTGGGCACTGCAAATGAAACACACTAGATTCAGTAGGAAGAAAAATGCATGAACAGCGGCGGCTGCCATCCTAGGATTACCTGCGACCAAGGGACTTGGATTTATCGGGGATGGATGAAGAATTCGTACCTGGTTATCCATGAGAAAACCCTATGCAATCGCCGAGAGGGGGTTTTCTCTGAACAAGCAGACGAGGGAGAAGGGGATTCAGGAACAGTGAAATATTGCCGCTTCGTCCGTCCAGCTTACTACTAAAGCTGGAAAGGGGGGTTGTGATTTGACGGCTCATTGGGCATTACTGTGGCGCTACGACCGGGGTGTGTCTACCGTGAAGTTGTGCACTCTAATTTGTGCATATGGCACGTGGACCCCGTTGCCGGTTGCCCCACATATCAGCGAAAGGAAGTAGAAAGACAGGAGTATCTAGTTACACATAAATATATTTTTTGACAGAGGAATACTCCCTCTGTAAAGAAATATACAAATCTTTTATATCACAGGCTTTATGGGGGTTCAGCTTTTTTTATGGGGGTTCAGCTGAGAATATAATACTCAGATAGGCTCACGGTTCTGGACTTTGGGCCGCAGGCCGACCCTGCATGTTTGGGGGCCCATGTGTTCTACCTCAGCACTTTTCATATTGCAAGCGATCGGTACGGCGCTGGTTTTAGATGCTGTCGCAAGGCAAATACACAAAATTGAATAAAGCATGGCAGCTGTTTGAATGAAATCGAACAACAGTTCCTAACCAGCAATCAGAGTTGCAATTCTATCAACGATATACCATGTGATAAATAATACTGTCAGATTATTACATCAAAATCTCTCGGAGGATAGATCAGTTCGGCAGTTGCGTGCTGCTACTGAAGAATTTCAAAGTTGATTTGGACCAGCTCTCCTTGCCGAGAAAGTTCGATTTTGAGATCATCCCCTACCACAAGATATGATTTAGATTTGAACCTTGACCATCCTTTAGCATCAATCATCATCCGACCATCCTTTGTAATTACGGTATATTGAGCAGGTTCATTCACACCAAGGTTGCACATGCTAAGAGAATCTTGGCCGCTGTCGCCCGGATTGTTGAACGACTCCCTCGTTGCTCTAGGAATTCTCTATTTGCAAACAAGAAGACATACCCAAACAGTTAGATCAACACAGTGAATCATGTGAAACAACATGGAAAGAAAAAAGAACGAAGCACTTGGGCGGCCAATGCTTACCAAGAAGGTGGACATGTCGGTTTTTGTAAGGACTTTGGTATATGAAGTGCGAACTGCATCCCAGTCTGTTGCCGGTGCAACTGCACGGGCCGGAGCAGATGCAAGTGCAAGTGTTGGTGCAGGTGCCGAAACTGCTGCTGCCGGAGATGGTGCTCCTTGTAGAGCTGGTGCCGGTGTCGGAGCAGGTGCCGGTGTCGATGCCCGATCCTCCGGTAGATCAGACTGATCCGCTGACGCGGTCGGTGCCCAATCCTCAGCTGGATCAGACTGAGCTGCTGCCGCTGTCAGTGCTAGAGCAAACTGCCGCTGCTCGATCTGTGCGAGACAGCAGCGATCGTGTCTGGTCTGCTATGATTAGCTTTCTAACTTGACTAGGATCCGTGACCGTGATCCAGTTTTTTTCTTCATTTCTTTTAAACGCGAGAAGGACTAATTGTGGCGTTTTTGTTAAACCAAACTGTAGTTCATCATATGGATTTAGCTTGTACTCAGACAACAGACTGATCCAATTTTTTCCAGTAATATAAGTGATGGACAGTGCCTTCGTTACTGACACGACATAAGAAGTGAAACCTGCAAAAATAGCCATCGTAGAGCAAACCAAACGGTTTATTCTGTGATGAATGTCACATGGCAAAACCTGCATCGTAAAATTGAAGGAAAAGAAAGAAAACATGACATTAAATCAATAAGATTTAGACAGTAAATCAATAAGATTTACTTGATGTGACACGAGTGAATCCTTACCAGGAAATCACTATGTTGAAGTACTAAACAGAAGATTGATCGTCCAACTACGCATGGAATGCAGGGGCACCGCCTACTCCCACAAGCAGGACAGACCAAAGGTCGTGACAAATCATATGGACTGAACATCCATGGGACTGGAAATCCTGGTGGGTGCGATAAACCCTGCAATGCATACAATATTGGAGTGTAACCATAATTGATAAACCGTCCTCACAAAAAATATGATCTGGATACTTCAAAATATACAGACTGAATTGAGTGGACAAACATTAACATAGACCGTTCACACACCAATAGCGGCAGTACTAATAAACAATACAGGGTTCACAAACACAAATCAAGTACTGAACAATAGTACTTACTACAGACAAGCAAAGTTGCACTAACTAAACTCTGCAGACTATTTCTTGCCACCGACCTACGGGATGAACCCCGCATAACTAACTAGGCCATGGACTTCGTGTGAGATGTCTACATGCACCATCACCATCTTGTCAACCTTGGAGAACCTAACAGAGTGGTCTTTCCACTCATAAACATGATGATGAAGACAGGCCGCATCAGATTTGTTGGGAAGCTTTACAAGAACCACACCCTTCGTAATCGAAGGCACAACCAGGAAATTGTTGTGGTCAAGTACAACCTCGAGAACACGCCTCACAACAATGCTACAGGAAAACACTAGTTCAGGACACGTGGCGACAAGGACACAACAGCTGGATAGTTCAGCAGTAGAACTCATCATCACGTCTTCCAGTTCACACGGCATGACTTTGAGAACTTCATCTCCACTGCGGACCTCGTTCTAATTCAAACAAAAACCATATTTTATTACTACCTCCATTCAGAAATATAAGATGATTTTTGATATTATACTCCATATATGACTACATATACGCACAGAAATGAGTGAACAAAGACACTAGAACATGTCTTCAAAGGCATGAGAGCAGAGGGATTACATGCAATATCCATAACACAAGTTACCGAGGCAAATATACCCTCTTAAAAGGTAGCATTGATGTTCATAAAGTACTCCCTCCGTCCCAAAATTCTTGTCTTAGATTTGTCTAGATACGGATGTATCATGTCACATTTTAGTATTAGATACATCCGTATCTAGACAAATCTAAGACAAGAAATTTGGGACAGAGGGAGTAGTTGAAAGTAATCTATAAGAAATCAGTGTCAACCTCTCGCATGTTTTGGTCAAAAGAGGAATTTAGAACCGTCATTTGGCACACTAAAATCACATGCAAGATCACCCAGAAAGTTGTACTACCCTTACTAGTACTGCGTGTTAGATGAAAAAACACGATCAAGATCGAGAAAAAGATCGTCAACAAGAGACATTACCTAGACTTGCTTAATGAGGGATCCCGGAGAGGGGGGCTTGGACAGGGCGATGGCTTTGAGCTTGTTTGCGGTAGTCTTGGCAGGGTGCTTGCGCTTCTTTGTACCATGAGCCTCGATGGTTTTGGCCAGAGCCATAGACATCACGTCGGCCGGTGCTCCGGCGTCCATCCAAGAGGGGAAGCTGAGAGAGAAGAGTGAAAGGAGGAACAAGGTGAGGGAGAAGCGAAGCGAGTGGGGGTTTTCTTCAAGAGAGGAAGCTGAGAGAGAGGAGTGAAATGAAGGTTGCTTTGTCCGTCCAACTTACTGCAGGAAAGGAGGGGGTTTTGTGATTTGACGGCTCATTGGGCATTACTGCGGCGGTTCGATCGGGGTAGTCTACCGTCACTCTAATACGGAGTAATTTAGTGCATGGCTGGTGGACCCAGGTGCTGGCTGTCCCACACGTCGGCGAAAGTGAGTAATTTAGTGCATGGCTGGTGGAGGATCCGCATGGTAGAGCGTGTCCACTGTTTTTCTGAAGAAAAAAATGATTACAGCAAGCGTTTCCACTCTTACGACGGAGGAGTGCGAAAACACGGCAGCCACTTGAACATACACAGTGCTCCTACTACTAGGCATGTGCAGTGGTTCATACGTCAGTACTACACAATCTTGTTGCTAGTGTCGTAAGATATGACGATAACAAATGATGTTGTGCGCATGTCAACTACTCCTATATGTAACATAGTACCGCTTTTTCGATTGTCCGGTCGAGAATGAACGGTGAGATCAATGTTAACAGAACTAGGTCCACAACGCACGGAGAGTACGGTGCTACAGTACTCCACGAAACATGAACCATATGAAGCACGAATAGTGTTAGGCAGGGTGTATGAAGGGTGCACGGGATGGGAGCAAAAGTTCCCTTATCGACCCACTTTTGGGTGTTTGGCAGAGTGCATGAAGGGTGCATGAGTCCACACTAGTAGGTTGACAAACATACACGAAGAGGAAACAACTATATTGAGATGAGAATGCAACCAAACACACCCACACGCTTTGTGCTACACTGACTGATCTGCACCGTCTGAGTTTGATCCAACGGTCATGTTGCGCCGAGACATGGACATGCCCATGTAGAGGGCGCCTAAACACCACCAAAGTCCTTCTACTTCTCGAGGCGCAGGACGTTGGTGATGCAGGGTGCAACCGCCCGCAGAGGCCGCTCCCGGTCGACGGGAGCCAGCTCGTCAAAGACGGCGTCCAATGGCATGAATGGATTCCGGTGACGGAGCCCTGAAAGGATTCGCCCGGCAACGGCGACGACAGCCCGCAACCCCTCCTTGTCCAGCTCAGCCCCCACCATCGCGCGGAGATGGCTCAGCTCCTCGGAGATATAGGTGAAGAAGGAGACCAGGTCAGGAAGCCACAGCTCGTTGAAGTCGACCGGGTGGTCGAACGGGTTTAGCCCGACGGCCGGCATCGTCGCGGTGGCACGACGGTAGGCATCATGCTGCCGCAACACGTGCGTGGCAACTTGGTTCACCAAGTGGCTGAGGCGATCCTGGACCTCGTCACGATCGGCCCGCTCGTGCTCCAGCCGGCTCCCCTGACGGCCTATCGTATCTCCCGCTTTCTGCAGCAACGTCGCCAACGCCTCGAGCATATTTGTGGTGGACGCCTGCCGCTTTTGAAGCTCTGTGAACTCCCGCACATAACGGAGGAGAATGGCACTCCTCTCCTCCTTGAGCTCACGGAGCTCCACGTCCTTGGCCCTAAGCGCCGCATCCTTGGCATGGAGCTCCTGTGTCAGGCGCCTCACCTCGGACTCCGTGATCTGCTGCGCCTCCATGGCACCAGGTAGAAGCAATGGGGAGAGGAAGCAAAGGGGGCGAAACGGCTGAAAGGCAATGCAATCTACGGGAAGGCGGAGGGAGCGGGGAATCTTTTGGTTTTCACCATGGTAAAACACCAGTCGACGACTTCTCACATCAGGGAGCAGTGGGTTTTTACAGGCGGAGTCATCGTGACTAATTGCTACCGCGCCTGCTCGTGTCAATCAAAAAATTAAAAATCCTGCCGTGCCTCCTCCCGTCAATCAAAAAATTAAAAATCCTGCCGCCCCCAAACACGAGAGCAACGCCGCGGTGGATATTTAAATTTATCTGCCGGCAAGTAGATAAAAAAAGGGGTGAAAAAACAAATGTGGCGGCGGCCTAGCTAATCGGTCGAACTAGCCTAACTAGCTAGCCACCGTGCTTCACTGATGTACTCGGCGGGAAAGGTGGTCTTTCGTGATTTGATGACTCATTTACTTGCTTCGGCGCTACGACCGAGGAGGACCCAGAAAACGCGCGGTAGGGCGTTCCACGTCAGGAAGAATATATGCGTGCCCCACCCGGGAGGACCCCGAAACCGTGCGGTAGGGTATGCCACGTCTCGGCACGGAGGAAAAATGTGCGTGTAAAAATATACTGTATCAGACGTAGTATCTATGGTTCGACCTCGAGATCCAGCCAGTCAGTCAAAAACACCCCACTAGCCACACAGCTTCATCATGCAAACGTGGCACGGAGGATAGATGTGGTTAGCTCCGTCTCGACTAGCCACAACGTCTCTTGTTCTAGGCGATTCTTCTATTTTCCAAGCTTTTTTAGTTGTGATAACACCACGGCAAGCTAGCGCCGCTCTTCGTGTGTGCCCGTGCAAAGGTTAGACGATGGAGAGAAGAGAGATTGAGATTGCAGACCTGGGACCCACCAGTAAGTGAGACAACGGTCATACACGTGTTGATGAGGCACTCCCTCTACTCTACTCAACGCAAGTACTGTATAAAATCAAGTTATGGGACAAAGCCAACAACCGTTCATTTTTTTAGGCTATCGACTTACACTTTGTAGTCCAGGTTGCCAGTTCGAATCTTGTCTTTCAGATTTGTTAGTTTTAGGTCCAAATTTGATTAATGACAAGTGGGACCCCCGTGTGTTGTTCTGATATTTCAGTGTAGGATGTTTTTTTGAACAAACACTTTGCGTGGTTAGACAAGTAACGGCACGAGTTACACGTATTTTGCAAGTTTACGAACAACAATGACAGTGGCATAGAATATCACATCCACCCCGCAGCTTAGATACTATGGTGATACGAGTTTTTACACCGTTGGAAGTGAGATCCAATGGCTTGGGAGTAGTCTTTGTAATTATGCGCAATTTCCAAACTCTCCAAAGGTTTTTTTGCAAATAAAACATTCAGGCCTCGTGTGCCGCTGCATCTTTGATCCAACGGCTCCCCGGTGCTCATATTAGGCGCTCCCCGTAGCTTAATTACCCGCTACGATGATATGAGCATCGAGGTCGTATGATCAGTGATCAGATGGCACATGCGTAGTACTTGTACTTTCTGCGCATTTCCCAAACTCTATCAGCCGTATATTGCAAAAACATTCAAACCTCCTACTGTGGGTCGTTAGATCTCAGTGAACTCGTATCACCATAGAATCTACGGTGCGGGAGCACCTCATACTCTCCTGTGCGAGAAAACATAAGGTGCTATCGCAGCTTGGATGCTACGGTGATACGAGCTTGGAGGTCATTTGATCTGAGATCCAATGGCATCTGAGCAGTCTTTGTGCTTGTAAGCAGTGGCTGAACTCTTTTGGGGCTTTTCTGCAAAACACCATTCGAACCACCGAGGAGGTGTTGGGTCACAAATCCAACGCCTCCGAAGAGCTTGTATCACCAAAGCATCTAAGGTGTGGTAGCACATGATATTCTTACATACAGGAGAATATGATGTCCTCCTTCATCTTAGATGCTACGGTGATACGAGCTTCGAGGTCGTTGGATATGGGATCAAAGGGCATCTAAGTATTTTTTGTACAAATTGTGTGCAATTCTCAAACTCATCAAGGTTTCCTGCAAAAATATTAAGACACATCATGTGAGCTGCTATATCTCAAATCTACAAGCTCCAAGCAACTCGTATCGGCATATAGCATCTAAGGTATGGGGGCACATGATATTCGCCCGGGGAGGAGGGGTGGGGGTGCACAACCAATCGATGGTTGGGAGGGTGGGGACAAATATAATCTAAACAACCCTAAACAGAGCTCCACAATTTTATCTAAGGTCGAGGGGTTGACCCCCGACAATCATAGCTCCGCCTAAACACAACATTTGCATGTACTTTAGTACTAGACTTAATATTCATGTTTCAGTTTCATGTTCATTTTAAATATTGAACTGAGGAACATGGATGTCTTACATTTTACTCCCTTCGTTCCTAAATATTAGTCTTTTTAGAGGCTTCAAATGGACTGGCACATACGGATGTATATAGACATATTTTACAGTCTAGATTCACTCATTTTGCTCCATATGTAGTCACTTGTTGAACTCTCTAAAAGACTAATATTTAGGAATAGAAGGAGTATTTTTGAATTCGTGTCATACATGCATGGTTTGGAAAAATAGATGCACTATACTTATTGGATTGTTGTTGTGTTCGTGCTTGTGTGTCTCTGTGTGTGTGTGTGTGTGGTCATATGCTTGATACATACAAAGTTTTCTCACCTCCATATTGTTCATCTTTTAAATTTGAATTTGCATTGGAAAACTTACTAGGGATACCATGAAATGTGAAATCCACGTTGAGATCACTATATCACAAACTCACTCTAATTCAACAACTCGTCATAAATCAATTACCACGTTGAGATTAGTATTTGCAAGTAAAATACGGGTATTGTAATACACATAGATTCGTTCGGCAATTTAAAAGGTTCCTTTCGTATTCTCGAATGGTAGGACCCAACGGCGTACCAGCCAGACCTTGGCTCATGTTGATCCTTAAAAAACCGGGCTCGCGTCCTTCGGTGGCGTGTGTGGTACGCACATTAGGCAACCCCAACGAGTCGAGCCTCAGCATTTCAAGTCAAAATATCTCGCGGCCAGAATTCCAGCCCTAGGAAATTCCCCTCATGTCCCCGGTCCATAATGACTACCGATGAACAACGGAGGGATGCTTTAGTAACTAGACAACGTTACCTACCGTGCCGAGCACGGTTCAATTCCCTCGGTCGCCGCTCGTCAAGGTCACCCGTCAACTGCATTGCCTAGTACTACTACTATTACACCAGGATGAGCACAGAATTGAGCCCGTTTGTTCGTGCCTAGTACTTGAGTTAATATATCAGGCAATGCACTGGTACGGAGGGATTATCCTTTTACTCTGCATATATAACTTGTCTGAAGTCTAACTAAGCAAAATGTTTGACCAAATCCTTTCTTGAGAAATACAATAGGAGAGATGTACGGCTTGAAAGTTTATTGCATGATGCAGGTTATGATATTGTTTCGAATCCTGGATCTTAAATTTCAGAAAATCCAAAAGTGAGCATAAATTCTTGAAACTAAGCATGGTCACGTGATATGGCACAAATATTACTTTGTAAGTTTTTTCTTCAATTTGAGACAAGCTGCTTATGACAAGTTGCACAAATGAAGAGCCAAGGTATTTTGGAACAAAGACCTCTAACGTTAAGGCGAATGCTTTCACTATTGAAACCGTGGGCGTTTACGTGCCGCCACGAGTCCCCGCTTCTCATCTGCAGGTGCCGTCCGAGCAAGCGTGTGAGTCGACAGGAGGCGTGCGAGCAGACCGCTGCGCTGGCTGTCAGGGAGGCGTGCGAGCAGACCGCTGTGCAGGCTCACCTGGAGGCGAGCCCTTTGACCAGGCTCCGCCACCCACCGTCGTCCCAACTGCTCCCACTTTTAATGTCGCCGGCGCCGCAGTTTAAAATCAACCCCGCACTACCCGGTATCGCTACAATCCTCTCTCTTCCTCTTCGATTCTCCTGTCGTCTACCTCCAACTAGCCTGACCTAAACGTACGCCATGCCGCATCACGATGGTCTGCCCTTAGTGTTCCAGTTTCCACAGGAAGACACCCAGCCGGAGTCTCAAGAACATAAGGCGCTTTGGGACGAGCTTGAATTGGCCTTGCGGGAAGACGCCGCGCCTGTCCCCGCTCCCGTTCCGGCTCCCGTCGCCCCGACTGCGCCAGCGCCCATCCCCGTGGCATTGATGGGCTGGGACCCACACATTGTCGCCGAGCTTGATCCCATGGGGTTCCACGAGGTCCCCGCCGACTTTCACGTGCCCGTGCACCTGCCAGCGCATGCGCCTGCGCGTGCACTGACACGCACACCCGTGCCGGTGCCCGTGCACCTGCCAGCGCATGTGCCTGCGCGTGCACTGACGTGCGCGCCCATGCCGGTGCCCGTGCACATGAATGTCTCCGCCGCGCCGTTGACAGCGCCTGTCCCCGCGCGGGTGCCAGTGCCCCCCTCAGCGGCATGGATGGCCGCCGTCGACCGCTTCCTTGCACCAACGCCAGTCGCCTCCTCCCGCCAGTTGACTCACTCCGAAGTCCAGAACATTTTGGCCTTCCTTGAAGCTAGGCCAACGTCCAGGAGTACGCCAACAACGGCGCAAGACGCCGCCGTCGCCGTCGGTCAGTGGCCCGACGACACCCAGAGGACGGCAGAGGAGCCGCTTCCCACCGCGAGACGCCCCCGCCGCCGGCGCGTAATCTAAATTTGCCATGAAAAATGTTTGGATTTCCATGCTTAAAATCCGAACGTTTATCATTTCCATTTATTTTATATTCATCGTCGTATAATTTAAAGTCGGAGTCAGACTGAACGAAATGTATGGTTTGATCGATTGAATGTTCTGCTAGAGCCGTATCAAATTAAATATAAAACGTCATCAAGCCACATGTATTCCTTGTCATCCAACGACCTAGACTGCTTCAATGTCGAGCGCTCAACATGTTTAGCGTGCAGTTAATTTCATGCCAAAAATAGTGCTAATCACATGACAACACGCAAATAGTATCCTAGTAGTTAATATCCGCATGCACTTAATATACTTCCAAATTAACGTGCATTGCACGTACACACTGACTAGTGATGCTAGTACGTGAAACTGGTGCCGTGACTTGTGAACGCGTCCAGATATGGTCAACGGCAACATCGCCCGCGAGTCCTTCCTGTTTGCCCGTGCGTCTAAACGCAGAAGGGGAGGAGAGAGAGAGAGCACACATGGAACCCACCAGTAAGTGAAGGCGAATAGTACTAAAAATAATATTACATGTTATCCATTAATTAGGCTGTGGTAATATAAAAACATTATGTGAACAAAGGGGGTACAACAAACATTGCTATTCTACGTATGTTGCCTATTGACGTGCGGCTTGAAGGCCCGGTCGCATGTTCGATCCTCATCCTTTATTTTTTAATTTGTATATGGGTCCAAATTTGTTTCATGACATGTGGGCCCCTCGGTGTGTAGTTTGTAGCACTTTAATTTGTGGGTCGAAATTTGTTCCATTCCAAGTGGACTATCGGTGTGTAGTTTTGTAGCTTATTTATAATAATTAAAGAGAACAACATAGTTTTTTCAATAATACCATGGTGCGACGTTGAAGGCGAGAAAGGACGTGCGAGAGAGTGATGACCGAGCCAGAGGGAAATCAACTGGGGGAGTTGTGTGGGTTGCAACGGTGTTTGGAGTAGTTCTGGGCCGAATGCTAGGAAAATATAATCTAAACCGACCGGAATAAATGCCTACACAAATTAATCCAAGGTTGGAGTGCCCCTTGCGATGTAAATAGCTCCGGCTTTGCGAGGGATGGAGGGGTAGTAGCTTCAACGCGTGGAAGATACGGTGTGAGAAAGCGAGGTCAATCGAGAGACATATAGATAGAGAGACAAAGTGAGTGTGGTCCGACATTCATTGAACAAATATATATGCTCTGGAGAGATATTGTCCGATTGAGCTTTTTGGCAAGGGTGAGGGCTGTAAGATAGAGCTTGAGAGATGATCCAGTCACAGACGTGTAAATATATTTTGTTCGTGGGAGGAAGCAAGGTCAACCGATCACATAGGGTTGCCGTGCGATCGAAAGAGTGAGACGGGTTGGAGAGAGTGACCTAGATAGACAATGTGCGTGAGAGAGTATACAATGTGAACAGGTCGAATTGGGCTCAAACATGGTGATATATCGTTTTTGTCCGAGAAAGAGCGAGGTCAATCGAGACATACGGAGAGAGAGAGAGATTGAGTGAGCGTGGCCCACCATGAGGTCGAAAGAGTGGCGGCGGCTTGGATGGACTGACCTAGATAGACAATCTGCGTGAGAGAGTATAGAGTGTGTCGATCAAGGCCCGAACAGGGAGATATATCATTTGTGTGTGAAAGAAAACGAGGCTAAACGAGACTCAAATAAAGAGAGCGAGATTGAGCGAGTGTGGCCCGCCGTGCGGAAGAAAGAGTGAGACAATCTCGAGGGAGTGACCTAGATATACAACGTGCGTGCGTGCGCACGAGAGGTTGGGGGGGCTAGATAGGCAATGCATGTATTTAGCGCGAGAGGGTGAGAGGGAGAGGGGGGAGAGAGAGAGAACTCGGCATGGGGTGCAATGGCGGGTGTGTGAGGTAAATACATTTGGTAACAGAGTGGAAAAAGGGGTTGTGTAGTTGAGAGACTTAGAGATCGAAACATGGAGAGAAATAATGAAAGTGTGTTGGAAACCGATAGCTTCCTAAGGTGGTTAGGAGAGGAAGATTGACCGATACAGGAAGTATGTAGCGTTTGTGCGGGGGGGCTAAAAACAACATTTGAATGTACATAGTACGAGACTTAATATCGATGTTTCAATTCGGTGTACATTGTAACATTTGAACCGAGGACCAGGCATACGGGTAATTATTTCGAATTCGTGCCATACTAAGTTTCGAAATGTTGACATTGACTCAGTTTGTTGTGCTATTTTGTAGGTCATATGTTTGAATCCATCCAAAAGTTTTCTCACTACCATGGTGTTCATCATATACATATGAATTTGTTTTAAAAAAGTAGCGTGGATGCAGTGAAATGCGAAATCCACGTTAGAATTGGAGATCGCTACGTGACACACACTCTAATTCAAATAACTAACTACGTGACACACACTCTAATTCAAATAACTAATTATGTGACACACACTCTAATCCACGTTAGCGTGGGTACCGTTTCGATTTTTTTCAAATAACTCCTTATTAATTAATTTATAGTACTCCCTCTGTTCACTCTTATAAGACCTTGAAGACATTTCAGACAATGTACAAAACAGTTCGTTTTAAGTTGTCTGAAACGACTTACAAAAGTGAACGGATGGAGTATCTCGTTTCGAATGACTAATTATTGCAAGGAAAACACGGGCATGGTAATACATACAGATTCGTTTGCAAATGAAAGAAGATTCATTTGCATTCTCAAATGTAGGCGCACCCGGCAGACCAGGGTCGTGTCGGGGTGGACGCTGCTTCGGTGCCTTAAAGGCAACTGCCTTTGGGTCACTGACATGTGGGCCAGCCACCTGTTGGGCCCACATGTCATGGACACAAAGGAAGGTGCCTTAAGGCACCGAAGCATAGTCCTGTCGGGGTGGTCGCGTGTGTCGGACGGACGCGTAGTACCCAGCCACGCACCCCCCTCCCCCCCAAAAAAAGGACGATGACAATATAAGTTCATGCTTCCACGTTTCGGATTGAAATATCTGGCGGCCCCAATTCTAGCCCTGCAAAATCTCTCTTCTCCACCGTCCCCTTCCGCGCCCAGATTTCTCAAATCCCTAATTCGCCGCCAACCCTCGAATCTCCCCTCATCTCGTCTCTTTCCCCACCGTTCCCCACCTCTGTGCCGGACGACGACGACGGTCGCGCTTCACCACCGCACCGGAGCTACCTCATCTACGCCCTCGTCCACCGCACCGGGTGGTCCACCGACAATGTCGGCCGCCGCAACCGACGTGCCTCACAGACACCGAGTTCCACCGCATCAGGTGCGCTTCACCGACGCCGTCTCCCAGCTCACCGGGGCTACTTCACCGAGCACATCGTCGCACCTCCGCCCACCGAGGCCGTTGGGGCTTCACCAACGGTCTCGTCCACCGCATCGTCGCGCTCCGCTGCCACTCAAGATCTGCATCCGTGCGCGGCCAGTCAACGCCAGCGCATCACCCTCAACGGCTCTGAAGTGACCCACACTCTAGCTAGGCGAGCATGCCCAAACGCCGGCCCAAACTAGGTATCCACACATCACTCCCTTGTGCACTGTTCCGATGATGTTTGGATATCCTTTCACTCCTCTCTTAGCTTACATGCCTATGCAACTCTGACTTTAACTCGTATTTCTTCTGGAGATATCATCTGAAACAAGCAAATCCATATTTTAGCGAAGCATGACGGTGCTACGGGATCTGGTACACATCCTGCACACCCGTATAACCTTGTAAGTATCTGTCCTCTGGTACAACATCAAGGTCGATTCCTCTTATTTGATCAACCATTCGCCGTGTCAAAAATGCAGAGGGGGATGCAAGGAGCACAAGGCCTGCACATCCAAGCAAGTGGTAACATGGACTTGTACATGGAACATCCCAAGCGCAAGAAGAGCTGCAGTGAGCCTGTACAACAAGCTAGCGTAAGTCCCTTCATTTCATTTAATTCGTACTAGCATTCGTGTATGATTTGTGTGCAGTGGCTGATCCACGAATTCAAGTTACCAGGGGCGAACATTTAACTTAAAAATACGAAGGCACTTGCACTTCGGAAATCAACATAACTTGAGAAATGTGAAGCTACATGCACTTTGAAAACCAGCTAATGATCCAAAGTAGTTCAGATTATAAACACTAAATGATGCAAGCACCAAAAAACACAAAATGCAACATGGTGTACAAGGACTACAAACATGGTCTGTACCTGCTTGAATTATTCGTTCTCTGGCTGAAAATATCGAAGTGTAATTGCACGTATAACCAGTGCGCAAACTGCATATCAATATATCTATCCTGCACAAGTATGCCAATAGTTTCAAACATCAGATTAGAAAAGTATTTTTGCTATGTTATCATGATACGGGGACTTTCTGGTAAATGGCCTCGACGTTTCCTCAAGCTATGAAAATGCACTATAATTTGCTTGTCATCAATGCCTGCAAATCTGTGTCTCTCTCAACATAGTAGATCATCATTAGACACTAAATCCTTCAATGAGCTTGCAAAATGCTTGCATTAGATCCCTCATTAGACACTATATGTTCATCACCAGGAGCATGTAAAATGTTTGCATCAAATCCTTCATTAGCAGTCTATTCATTAGACACTTCAGGCTCAAGAACAACATGAGCTTGTATGTTTGCACCGGGAACTTGATTAGATACATCAGATTCAGTCAGTTCAATATTGATTGGGGGTGTTATAAAATAAGTAGAAATTGGTTTCATTTTCTCATAGATTCCCTACATACAAGCAGTTTTACAACACCGTCAGGTTTAACTATTGGCCAGAAAGTGAAGAGTTGAATTAGATATAATCAGGGATGTGATGTACCTGCTCGTTGCGCATGCTACTCTTGCATGCTGTGACCGTCCGTTTGCGCAAGCTCGATGCCATGCCCGTGCTGCTGCTGCCTCCCACGCAGGCTACACCCAGTATTGGATCTTCATCTTCTTTTCCTTCCGTTCTCTTGAAGCCTGGTGACCGCCCTCCAACGGGGGCGCGAGGAAGTGCTGTGTCGCTCTGTCCAGCGGCGGCTAGGTTAGGAGCGAACCAGACTCGAGGCTGGAGCGATTGAATTGGGATTTTTCCTGCTATCGATCGATATGGGAAGCGCTCATTTGGGCCGCGAGCCTGCTATAGGGCCTGCCTTGCACTTATGTTATTGGCCCATCCAAATTGAAACATTTTTCTTCATTTTTTACATTGCCTGCTCGTGCGTTGGGACGAACAAAACTAGCGTGGGCCAACCTGGACTACTCAAACTAGGTGCACACTTTCCAGCCACCTGAGGCGGCCGCCCATACTAGCCCCTATGGTGGCATCGCCCCTTTTTGCGTGTATGATTGGATAGTGAAAAATATTCCAGTGGCGCTTTTGATTTACCCACAGAATGGTTGAATTGCTTGATTCTATGAACTGAGTTCGCCAATAATGTGAAGGATGCCAGTCTTTTCATCCTATTGTAGATTGCTTAGATCTCGATATGCCAAAAGTAATCGCATGAAATATACAGTAAAAGCCAGTGTGATGTGTTTGGCTACAACTAGTCTGACTACACGTCCTCATATAACATATCAAGGACGCACCATCTTACCAGATTAACCATTCGACTTACCCATGCAGTGTGGGAAGAAAGAAGTATTGGGACTGCGTATCCAAGCAATTGATGCCATGGACTCCTTCGTACAACCTTGTAAGCGAAAAAGAATTTGCAGTGTGCCTGTACAAAGAACTAGAGTAAGTTCAGTTACCTGCTTCTCGGAATTTTAGTTAGCCACTTATTGCAAAATTGTTCAATTACGTTGCTTGGCTTAATTTAGTTTGCTACTAATTACATAATGGCACAGCCTGTTAATCATATTGTAGACTGCGCCTATCTATGTGTTTGATACTTACTGTTAAGAATTACCTGTTTGCCTTAACTTAAATATCTACTTGTTTGTTTAACTGCTTTGCTGCTGCAACAGCGGGTTACAATGATGTTAATAACTACTTTTCAGCATCCAATTGAAACTCTTTAATTCCTTGTTTGTTTAACTGGTTTGCTGTTATAACTCCCAGTTGAGATGTTTTGCTAACTTCAACTTTTCTAAATCCAATTGGAACTTTAATGGCAAAACAGGTTAGCCCAAGATCAAAGAGCGAGGTCCCCATGGACGTTGCATCATCCCACAGCAGTGGCACCAGCCCAATCGTGCATTATAAATTGCCAACTGCTGATGCTCTAGAGGCTAAACTAGTGGTAGAAAGAGATTCTGCTTCTGCACTTAGAGATGGAGTTGACATGTTGAGGAAGAAAACAGCACAATCACAAGCTCTACTCAAGACAACCATTAAATATTTGGTGGATTTCAAAACAAAGCAAGCTGAGACTGACCAGATTGTTAAGGTCCTGAAGGAAAAAAGGAAATTAAATTCCTACTTGGTAAATCATAGGTGAAATGTTCTTTCCATAGTTGAATAACCTTTGTGTTGTCTGTTCATGTAATCAATCAAACCATTTGTTTTAGAGATCATGTGATAATTGTTTTTTTTGTTTTTTGGTTTGTAATTTTATTTGAGCACAAGTCTTATTAATTGATAAGACTCGGAGACATTTCATTTGGATTGTTGTGCCAGACCTACAAATATGCCAATCGGGCTGAATGTGCATTCAGCAATAGTAGTAGTATAGATGGACCATAAGTGGCACACATCGGAAAGGGCCAAGATGCTGGCTAAAAAAAGGATGTTGTTGTAGCCAAAAAAAGTACAGCGGCCTGGCTTATGTATGTTAGTTGATATTATTGATCCATATACTCTATAAGTGTTTATATGTCTATCAGTTCTGTACATTCTTGGTTGATTGACTCGGTATTTGAATCTTGATACATCGCTTGTGTACATATCTAAATGGGAGTACACATTATGCTGCGTGTGACATTTGAGTTGGACATGAAGTGTTCCAAATATTCGAATTCACCTTAAACTGGATTCTAGTTTCTGAATTTGAGTATCGGCATTTGTAAACCGTATTCATATATGACAGTGGAATACATCTTTGTCGTCCTTTTGAAGATATATAAAAACACATAGAATGATTTATAAAGATTCATATAGGAATACAAAATGGATTCGAATTTAGTTGCCAGGGTAAACGTGGATGCTTATTGTCCAAAAATTCGAAAGAAGCAGCAAAATGTCCACTCCCACGTCGGCTGCCCGAAGCCAAGTGTTTGGGAGATGGAAATTACTGTCTACCCATTACACGGACAATCCATCGGCCCGATTTCCACTGCTCTAAATAGGGGTAAGTTAGTAACTTCAATTAGACGTGACACGACCGGCTCTAAGCCCATTCCGACACGGTGGGCGTCAAACATGGGCGGCAAAACTCATTTGATTCAAGCTGGTCCGAAAGACCTCTGTTTCTCCCTCCATTCCCCATTCATACACGGTGGGTGGCAAAACAAACTCGACTCGGCCGAAATCGATGTAGGAAAATATTTTCAATAGGGGCAGGTTTGTAACTTCACTCAGACGTGACACAACCGCCCTACCTGTCAGCCCCGTTCATACACCGTGGGCGCCAACCACCCTCTCCTCGCCCGAAATCGCTCTGGGCAAATATTGGCGAGATGCGAGATTACCATCCTATCCCCAACCGACGAGACGTCCATCTTTTAAATGGGGGCTAAGTTCGTAACTTTCCCATATTTCAGACAGGCGCGTCCCAAAAACATGGTTCCCCATACCTCTCCCTCCATTTTCCAATTCATACACCGTCCGCGCTAGAACACCCCATCCCCACACCAGCCTCCGTCCACCACCCCATCCATCGCCGCCGTCCTCCACCACATCCATCGCCACCGTCCTCTACCATGCCGGAATGCCTACCAAGACCGCGTCGTCCACTGCTAGAGATGGACGTTTCTCATCCACGGCGACGGACCAATAGCCTTGCATCGCGTCCTCTCGCTTCATCGGCGCCGTCGTCCTCTTTGCCGGGGCCGCTCACATGACCTTCTCTTCCACCGCAACGGGACTTATCCCCTGATGCACCCGTCTACCGTCGCAGATCTGCTTCAACGCCACTGACAGCCATCGCACCCCCGATGCCTACACGGCGCCGCAAGAGAGGTGGCACTTCATATCTCCTCAACTTTTTGATCTCAACCAGAAAATAGATCTTAACTTGGTTACTCTACTTTCTTTTCAGCTCTCCAGTTTGCAACTTCAAATCTGCCATGGCACAACCATAATACGGTTTAATTGATCATGCTTAGGGTTTAATTGATCATGTTGGTTCCGTGGTGGGTTCTTTAATAGAAATCGGAGGGGAAACCCTCTTTTGCTAAAAAATATGCTTAGAGTTTCCCCCTTTTATGATCACTATACGATCAGAATACGTGCTTCGTGTCATAATAACACTGCTCCACCCAGCAAGCTAAACAAGCTTAGTTGTTCAAATACGAATCTGATATTATTAAAACAGAGTTGTTTAATTGGTCAGCTAAATGTTCCTAAATTAGTTTCGAAAATGCATGTTCGCCGCTCGGGTGTGTATCTCTACAGGGTGCCCACGGTGGGCCGGCCCACCATGGGATATTGGGTTGTCCCAGGCCCCGATTCCCCTCTGTTCTGGTGCGCGCTTCCGATCTCTACTCGCCGCCAGCCGCCTGCCTCGCCGGCGACTTGCCGTCCCCGGATGACATGACTCTAGGAGGAGACGCCGTACTAACAGGAGGCCAGGAGCCGCTCGCCCAACAGCATCACCGCTGCCCGGGCGCGCCGCCGTGCCTACCTTCCCAGTCCGTTCAGGGCTCGGGCGTGCAGCACCCACCAAGCCAACCCAATTTATCCTGAGATACGTCCTCAACACTCAGCAGCCACTCCTCATCACCCATTTTCTAATTGATTCATTACTCATTAGGCAGGATTGTCATTAGGGTTTGTTGTGTGCTCAGTGCTACACTTAATGGTTCAGATGTATTTCGGTAATCTTTAGTACCTCTAAAGTTCACAGGGTTTTCAAAATTCCGGCCCTCGGAACAGAAACTAGTCATTTTGGATTGTTGGTCGTAGTGACATTGACCCAGATTACTACTGCAAGCCAGGTTTGTTGACAATTTTACTTGTCTTTCTTACTCATTCGATATAATATCCAATTATTCATGTCGATTAGTTGCAAATAATAAGTGCTAGACAAACTTCTTCATTCAGATTTTGGACGGTCTCTTACTGCAGTTACAATTCTGCGTACTTGTCCTAGTAAGCTCACAAGTAAATGATTGATTCACTACATCTATGCTTGCCTTGTCATATTTGTTGTCAATATTCTTTTAGGGTGGACCACCCTGTTTCTAAATACTGGAACCGTAGACATGAGTGAATAGTATTTCTCTATGTGATCTCTTCCATCATGTGTGGGTAACGAACACTGCATTGTATAGAAAGAAAGTGTCATTTCCAGCTTTTACATAGGTTTCGATCTTTTACATGGAATACAATCTGCCTACTTGCTTTGTGTCGCACTACCAACACTCCACCCTTGAAGCTAAACATTACGCCACTCATAATTGCTTAGTTTATTTGTTCAAATACGAATTTCTTATGATTCTAATGTTCCTACTTCAGTTTTGAAATGTGTGCCCACCTGTTATAGAGACATAAGGTGTTTGTATTTCTGTGTGTGGTCTGGTCAGCACGGTTGGGGAGGTGAACTTTGCATATGCAGGGGTTTATAGGGAGACACTCTTCGAGTTGAATCCGCAATGCATTCCATAGATAATCTGACTACTTTTTATGTTTTCATGAATCTCAGATTCTGAACAGCATCTTAATGATTATGAGCTTGCGCGCATGAAAAGAATAAAGCAAAACAATGCCATGGCTGTCAAACTTGGCATTATGGGACTGAAATCAAGTCTGGATGCAATGCAATGCAAACGCTCACCACCTACAGATTCATGCTCAGAATATGATCCTAACAGTGATTCTGAGCTAGAGGGAGACCTAAGTCAATGTAGCTCCCTAGTGGAGGAGTAAGAGGAAGATGCCCTATCTTATTGACCCATCAAGGTACTTGCTCTAACTTTCCAAGGTTACATTGCCCGCACATATCTTGCAACTGATGCTTTGCATTGCTTCTACTTTGTTGAACTGCCATTAGCTTAGTTTACACATCGTGTATGTGAATACGCCCTGCCTATCCATTTTCAGTACATATTCCATCTGTCATCATACCATATTTATCCATTCAAATGTTGTTCTTGTGTATCAGACGTTCAAAAGGAAGAGGGTGATTGATGATCATGGAGGAGCACAAGCAAAGTATTTGGAAAAGGTAGTGGCACCTGATAAATCAAATAGCCCATTAGGTGTAGTTGCAATATCACCTGACCCACAAAACACCCCAACTCTACCAGACTCTAGCCCTACTACACTGGTCATTTCTAATGCCCCAACTCAGAAGACCCCAACTGCAACAAACACTATGATTATGCCAGTTGACATAGCACCAGCTGTACGACGCAAAACCCCCATTCCAGCAAATAGTACACCAAATCCAGTTGCCAAATCCCTTTTCGAACCAGAGAGAGCCCCAATTGCAGCAAATAGGACCCCTGTCATGGAATTGTCACGGCAGATGTCCTTAGTGTCAGGACTTAGTCGCGAGGCCAGCGCATCTATGTGGTAGCTTGAGAGGGGTTAGGCGGAATCGAGAGACACAACACAAAACAAGGATTTAGACAGCTTCGGGCCCCGGGAAACATCATCCGGTAACAACCCTACATGCTGTTTGAGGCTAGGTCTCATTATGATCACGAGAGAGTCGCCGGGAACCGGCTCCCGGTGTCTAGCCCTAGAGATTGTTTCTTGTTACTTGTTCCTCTTTGGGGTGCCCTGCCCCTCCTTATATAAGTTAGAGGGGCGGGTTACATGTGGAGTCCTAGTAGGACTAGGACTAGCCTATCTTCTCTTACAAGTTAATTACAAGTCCGGGTCTTGCTTCCTCGTAAAGGAAATATTCGTCATCCCTTTCTTCTTAAGTCGGCCCACCATAAACGTGAGCCGGCCTTCTGGGCCTTGGGCCTTGTCTTCTATCTAACCCGCCGTCGGGGTCATCCGTGAGTCGTCTGACAGTGAGCCGCCAGACCCGTGAGTCTCCAGTCCTCCGGCGGGTCACGGTGAAGCGCCAAGTCCGGCCGGGTCATACCGCGGGGTATATCCCCGAAATTAGCCCCCAGTTTAATTTGGATTTATCCATGTTAAACTAATCTGTAATATAAACACAAGAACAAATTTGACAGGTTGTGTTCCGGGTTAAATATTCTTTGTAAGCCGGCACTTGATCATCCTTAAGTCCTTGTCATCTTCCTTCTTGATATGTATCCATAGCAAATCTCTTTAGCAGATATGTTCAAATTTTGCCAATGCAAAAAAATCCAGATACTTCCTTTGAAAAATCCGGGTCAATAGGCCAGCTTCAGAGTCAATTTGCTGACATTGGTCTCTTGTTGGGAAATATTGTAAGAGATAATCCACTTGAGTCAGCTTTCAATGCTCTGACTTGACAAAAATATTGGTCTTCAAATATTCAACTTATATTCAGCCGGCTTAAAGATATAAAACTTGCCGGTTTATGAGTACCAAAATTGCCGGGTTATAAAGGCTGATACTTCCGGGTCATGATTGTTGCCAACGCCGGTTCCTGTAGCCCCCAAGTCTTGAGGAGAACAAAGTGATGGCTTAAGACTTGCTTCAATATAAATGCTGCCACTTTGAAGAAATCCATATTGCTCATCTCAGTCACTAGTAAAAACTGAATACTCCATATTATGTAGCCCCCAAGTGCCGGGTTGTCATGCTTGCAGCAACCTGGGACTTGTAATTGCCTCATGCTCATATAAACTTCAACCAGTGTAGCCCCCAAGGGCCGGGTCAGTAAGATATTACCGAGCTGGGACTTTGTATATGATTTATTGATAATAACAGTATATGATGTAATCTCCACCATGGGGCTTGAACCCACGTCCACAAGGTTAAGAGCTTTGTACTCTACCCACTGAATAGTGGATCTTTCAATATAATGGATTAAGGCTTGTGTACCTTGAATTTTCGACAGGAGCAATTGGTAGCCCCTAAGGGCCGGCTCATTACAATGTGACGAGTCGGGTCTTCAATAAGATGAGCAAAAAATGACTTTGCATTAGCCCCCAAGTGCCGGGTCGTAAGCCTGCAGTGACTCGGGACTATTCTTTCCATTGTAGAATAAATCATATCCATTGATAAAATAATAGCCATTGCGCCAAAGCGACTTGAATACCTCATCTGTTGATAAGTCAATCCGGAGTTTAAATACCCGGCGGCTCTTGGCCGATGGCGACTTAATACGCCTCCATTGTAAGCCGGAATTTTTACAACCCGGCGGCTTATAGCCTTTGAGAAAACCAAGAATTGATAACCCTTTTGAGACACCAATTTCAATCTTCGATGATGGGCTTGAACTTAATCATTTATGTAAGTCATAGCCCTGTAAATCCTGCACAGAGTTTAAACAACATATGCCCTGGTGACTTAACGTTAAAAGCCAGGGCGAGTAACCACCCAAATGTAGTCTTATCCTGCACACAAGTAGATCACAAGATCCCTTGGCGGTTTACCGCAGGGCGGGTCATAATATCTTACATATGAGCACGGATGTGTAAAAAAGGAGTCACAGATAAGCCTGTTATGAATCATAACTTTAAAACATAACAATAATATCATACTTGTGATATTGAATTTGCATTTGTCAGTTTATATGACCTGTGATATTGAACTGTACCGCCGGCTTATGATACCTGTGCAGTAAGTGTGATAACCCAATCCTTAGAAGCCAATGCTTCCACATAGATAATGATTGTCATAAGCCGGCGACTTATCATCGAAAATCAAGCCGGGTTTAAATAGAAACCACTCATATACACTTTAGATGTGTTCAAAAGAGCTTCAAATAAAATCCCAAAAATTATTGGCAAAAAGAAACTTCAAAAAATCTTGAGGCTTCTGAGTCGAATACGATCAGAAAACCGTCCCAAAGGGGTTAAGCTAAGATTTGAATACGATCATATAGCCCCCAGTGGCTTTGGCGTTGCCGATCAAGAGGGTACCGACAGCTATGTTCTCTTTGGTTCGAATACGACCTATGTTTGAACAAGAAGCCCCCAAATGACCTTGAGAGTTGTTTAACGACGCTGATTCGAATACGATCCACGTCGGTTCCCAAAGGGGGTTGAGCTATGGTTCAAATATGACCAAGAAACTGCCCAATGAGCTCGGCAGTGTGCCGATCAAAAGGGTATCGACAGCTATGTTCTCTTTGGTTCGAATACGACCTATGTTTGAACAGGAAGCCCCCTAGTGATCATGAGAATATTTAACGACTCCGATTCGAATACGATCAGGGTCACACCAAAAGTGTTAAGCTAAATTCGAATACGATCAGCTCCCGATGGTCATTAAAGTAGGGTACCTATATTTGAGTTGTGCTTTGTAACAGACTCTCTTTGGTCCCTTTAATTTTTCCTGAGAACTCGGACTTTGCGAGAGACAACCTCTTTTTGAACCGGAAATTTGTAAACCGGATATTGAGAGCTTCAAAGCTTTATAAGATACAAATTTACCTTGAGCCGGACATTTGAACCGGATTTGAGAGCTTCAAAACTTTGCGGGAGAAAGATATCTCTTGAACCGGATTTTAAACCGGAATCTTTATTTGAACCGGCACTTTTCTGACGGCCTTTAAAGTTTCATCAATATGGTAGCAGCCTCCGGAACCGGGTTATTTTTCCCTCCAATGACCCGGGGTTCCCGAGTCATGTCACTGTAGCCCACGAGTCTCAAGATGACTCGAGGAGTTGGCTTGAGATTCTCCATATTTAACCGTGAGATAAACCGGCATAACTTGTATATCACTGGTGTTGATAACACGATGTGTATCCACAGAAGGTTGAGGTGACTACGGCGGGTTATAAATGATCCCGTATGAGCCGTGTCAGCAACTCGGCCAATGGTTCCTTCCAACTGGCTGTTTGAAGTTTAACCAAACTGTAGCGATGGCGACTTGTGCGCATGTCCATTGAGCCATCCAGGTGCAGACGGCGGCTAATAACATATGATAATTTGCCTCCAATTTGTTGGAAGAAAACCGGGCTTCCCAAGTAGTGACCTGCTCATACTCAATACGCAGCTCATGCAGATAAGTGCGGCTCGGTGTGTTGATGTAGACCAGGCCGCGAGAGGCGGACGGAAAAGACGACCTCAGTATCAGAGGTGGCTCAAACAGATGAACCGGCCGCGGTGTTATAAACCGGCGCGGTCGGGCGAGCTAACCACGTCGTTTTGATGTAGTGAACAATTGTCCTGCATCAACAATATTGCAGACCAAGACAAAGATAAACTGCTCTTTGACAAAATAATATTTACCAATAAAATATATTTTAGATGGATATCACCTGATGTGCCAGGCCGGAAATAATCCACCATGAAATTGATGATCGCTAGGTGAAGTTGAAGTCGCCCACGGGTGAACCGGCCACGGCGTGGTAAACCGGTGTGGACGGGTGAGTCGGCCGTGACCTTTGTAAGCCGGTGCGGACAGCGAATCGGCCACGGCGTTGTAAGCTGGCGCAGACACGTGAACCGGCCGCGAGGGCGGACGGGTGAGTCGTCCGTGGCGCTGCAACGTAGCGCGGACGGGCGAGTCGGCCGGCGCGTTGACGTAATCCGGATTATGACACACCAGTCCGTGAAGCCGTGCGGTACCGCCGAACGTGCCTCCGTGGCATAACACCACTTTGTAATGAATAATTCTCCTGTATATGACAATGCACAAATGAGAGTAATTGTTCGCGAAGAAAATAAGAATGTATCAATAGAAACTTGACAGGATGGATTTCACCTGATACGTTTTATCAAGAAGCATCAGCTGTAGGGTTGCAACAATGATGACAGAGATGGCGGCTTAAAGCATAGCTCCGGGCGGGTCAAGGCCAGTAAGCAGCTGCGGCGGCGCAGAAGTAGTGGCGGCCGAGAAGGTCGCAAGGATGAGACAACGGCAGAGGCGTGAAGTGTCGGCGGCTCACCATAGCAGGGGCGGCTCAACGCTGCCTCGGCGGCTTAATAAACGCTAGTACAAAAGTGATGTTGGCGCGCGCCCCTTATGCGACACCTTTGTAATGAATAAGGGTCCTGCGAAAAAAGTACCACAGGCCAAAATAATTGTTCTTTGACAAAAAGGAATATGTGCCAAAATTATACTTAGAGGGATATCACCTGATTCGCCCGGACAACAGATGAGTCGGCCGTGGCATTGCAAGCCGGTGCAGACGGGTGAGTCGGCCGCGTTGTGTTGCTGATTTGTTCAGATGACGGTGATCCGTTCAACGCGACAAAGGCGGCTCAGGCAGGCCGGCAATTTAATATAGCCCCCGACGGCTCAATACGACAGAGACGGCTCAGGCAGTTCCATGGTGATGGCGGATTATAGGCCGAACGAGGTTCGGGTCACGACAGGCTGTTGAAGCAGGCCTGGAACAGAGGTCGGCGACTCAACGCGGGTGAACCACGGCAGCTGCAGAGGTGAGATGTCCATGGCGGTCGCTGCGGTCACATAGGAAACAGAGCAGAAGACCCTGGCGAAGTAGCATCCGGCTCAAGGTGAGCCCTCCTTCTCCGGGTCACAGTTGGTTTGTACCCATGTTCGTGCAGCGTTTAAAACAAGGGCAACGACAGACCACATCAGCAACTCTACGTGCCGGCGAAATGAGGTGAGGAGAGCCGCGGGTGCTCGGTGAGGCGACGACGGAGGTGGTTTGCTGCGGAGGCCGGCCGGCTTGGCTCGGGTAGCCCAGGTTGCATCCATGGCCACTGCGGCGGGCGGCAGGGCTAGCCACAGCTGCATCTTCCTCCGGGTCGTAGACGGCTTGACCAATCCATGTCCGATTCCTTTTCCAAATCATCACTTTCTTTATTTAATCTTTAGTCACGCTGGCCCCTCCAGGTTCTAGTGTGTGTAGCAGCAAGGGATTGAACCCAAAAACTGATTTTGCTTCTCATGGACGAAACTCACTAGACAATCTGAAGTAGATTAAACTTGTATGGAGTATTACTTTGCTTCTGGCCAGCGAGTAGTTGTACTAGTTGTAATTGGTCAAAACTCTCTGTACTTGGCGTCCTGCGGTAATTGGACGAGGTGAAGGCGGCCTGGAACGAAGATGACGAAGCGGTCCAGGTGCGTTTTTCCTCCTTCGAGTCGTGCTAGTTTTGGACGAATCCATCCCCGCATCTTCCAGGTCGTGGCCCTTGTATTTTATTTTAATCTCCAACCACATGCCGGATTCCTTCTGAGATCTTGTGTGGACCAGTATCTTTTAAGCCGGCTTGTCCCATATTGTTACACTTGGAACCTCTCCTTGATGCTTCTTGAGTCTTCACGTGATGCATCGGAATTGATCAATCCAAACTTGCTCTGATTAGAGCTCACGAACATGATCTCGGCGACTTGCGATGGCGCACAGGAGTAACCCTAACTTCTTGAATCTTCTTTAACCGATGAATTGCAATCTTCTCGGTTCCTCAGAGAGATCCCTCCAAGAACTCAACACCACCGTGCGCGGGCCCCACGGTGGGCACCAACTGTCGTGGAATTGTCACGGCAGATGTCCTTAGTGTCAGGACTTAGTCGCGAGGCCAGCGCATCTATGTGGTTGTTTGAGAGGGGTTAGGCGGAATCGAGAGACACAACACAAAACAAGGATTTAGACAGCTTTGGGCCCCGGGAAACATCATCCGGTAACAACCCTACATGCTGTTTGAGGCTAGGTCTCATTATGATCACGGGAGAGTCGCCGGGAACCGGCTCCCGGTGTCTAGCCCTAGAGATTGTTTCTTGTTACTTGTTCCTCTTTGGGGTGCCCTGCCCCTCCTTATATAAGTTAGAGGGGCGGGTTACATGTGGAGTCCTAGTAGGACTAGGACTAGTCTATCTTCTCTTACAAGTTAATTACAAGTCCGGGTCTTGCTTCCTCGTAAAGGAAATATCCGTCATCCCTTTCTTCTTAAGTCGGCCCATCATAAACGTGAGCCGGCCTTCTGGGCCTTGGGCCTTGTCTTCTATCTAACCCGCCGTCGGGGTCATCCGTGAGTCGTCTGACAGTGAGCCGCCAGACCCGTGAGTCTCCAGTCCTCCGGCGGGTCACGGTGAAGCGCCAAGTCCGGCCGGGTCATACCGCGGGGTATATCCCCGACAACCCCTGTTCCATTTCTTCCCAATTTAGAAGACGAAGCTTATGTTGTTGTCAGGAACTTTGTGCGCATCTTTCCTTCATGGAAAGATTATCCCGCAGACACAGAACAATTTCCAGTCTTCCTCCGCAACTTACGCGTAAGTAATGTACTAATGTTATTCATGGTCATTACTGCATATGTTTCTGCTAACAGAAGACACAAGATTTCATTCTTTTAAATAGGCGAGGAGCAAACTAGATTGTGATGACGAGCAAGGGTTGGTTACGCTTTTCAAGCACTCGTTGATGAAGTATCGTTCCTACCTGAGGCCAGCGCACTTCGATGGCAAGCCTCTGAACGAAAGTACAGCATATGTTGTATGCCATGCCATCTTTACAGAGGTGTATGCCATGTATTTTTTTATCTCTATGGTGACTAGCACAAGCATGCAAACTAGGCTCTGTGATATTTCTGATTTCAGGGACTTAGTAAATTTACTAAGTCTGTCTGCTGTTATTTTGTTGCTATGTATCCATGTGGCTACAGAGAGATCCATGCTCCTTTTGGAGATGTTCAGTAAGGATGTTTTGTAGATATGGTTGTATTTGATCCATTCCTGCCCTTTTTTGCAATTATGGAGTGCCATAGCATGACTCAATCTTGCTCTACTTTTGCTATAAAATATTTCTGGCAGATTATTTACGTGTTATTCAATTTTGCCAAGGTTGTTGTAGTTGTTCCATTCATGCTTTGTATTTGCTCTTGCCACGGATAGCTTCATAAACATGCCATCTTGCTGTAGGTGTGCTTGTTTTGTCATGCATTGCTTTGTGGTGAGTGCATCAAGCTCACCAAGATGCCCTCATAATGTCTGTTTCTGCCATGCTCTGTTTTCTGCTAAGTCTGAAACCTGTTAACGAAACTTGCTATGTTTACATGGTTGCCATCATATATTCTGTGCCTTTTTGGCTCATGTTTAGTAAGGGACTTTTGTTTTATGCAGTTAGTAGATTCATGTCATGCCTATGTTTGCTATGATATGTTCCTGTAGCATGTTGTTCTTAACTCTAAACATTGCAACCTGATGTTATTTCTGTCATGTCTAGTAATTTCTGCCAAGTCTGTGAACCTGTTATTATTTGCAATCTTGCCATGTCCTTTTGAGCATGTTCTAGTGATTCATGGAGATAGCTCAGTGTTCATGTTTTGTTGTGCTTGCTAGTTGCCTAGTTGCTGTTTTGGACAGATTGTTGCTGACTTGTTTGGAGTGTATGTGTTGCACCGTTGCTCCGTTTGGAGTGTGCTCTATATGAAACTTGCTTAGTTTTGCATGTAGTCTCATATTATCATGTTGCATCCATGCCTTGAGTGTGTTTGTTTGATGTTTGAATGCATTTTGCATCCATGCCATGTTTAACTTGTTTTGCTCATATCTTCTAGGCCGTAGCTCCGAATCTAATGAACTTTATATGTAACTTGACTAGAATTTCGTGTAGATCATCTTGGTGCATCTTAACTTGCTGTTTAACAACTTGAACATAAGGTTTATTCAGTTCTGTACCAATTTCGAAATTTGCATATGAGGACTTACCGGATTTGTTATATGTTGTTTCCGGCCTCATTTTAACTTGCTTTGATGTGTTGTTCTTGTATGCATCATCTCTTGTCATGAGTAGCTTCATGTAGCCTTCCTATGCATCATTCTTGGTGGTGCATCATGCTTTGTTCTTGTGTGGTGTGTTTACCATGTTGTGTGCTTCTTCTCGATAGTTCCCGTGCCGTTGCGATCGTGAGGATTCGTTCGTCTTCGTGGCTTCATCTTCTTCATGGACTCGTTCTTCTTCCTAGCGGGATTTCAGGCAAGATGACCGTTACCTTGGATCTCATTACTATCATTGCTATGCTAGTTGCTTCGTTCTATCGCTTTGCTGCGCTACATATCACTTGCTCTTCAAGCCTCCCAAATTGCCATGAACCTCTAACCTTTGCCACCCTTCCTAGCAAACCGTTGTTTGGCTATGTTACCGCTTTGCTCAGCCCCTCTTATAGCGTTGCTAGTTGCAGGTGAAGATGAAGATTGCTCCATGTTGGATTATGTTAACGTTGGGATATCACAATATCTCTTATATTATTAATGCATCTATATATTTGGTAAAGGGTGGAAGGCTCGGCCTTATGCCTGGTGTTTTGTTCCACTCTTGCCGCCCTAGTTTCCGTCATACCGGTGTTATGTTCCTTGATTTTGCATCCCTCACACGGTTGGGTGATTTATGGGACCCCCTTGACAGTTCGCTTTGAATAAAACTCTTCCAGCAAGGCCCAACCTTGGTTTTACCATTTGCCTCACCTAGCCTTTTTTCCCTTGGGAGTCGCGCTCTCGAGGGTCATCTTATTTTACCCCCCCGGGCCAGTGCTCCTCGGAGTGTTGGTCCAAACTAGAGCCACTTGCAGCGCCACCTCGGGGAAACTCGAGGATTGGTTTTAGTTGTACGTAGTGTTCATCCGGTGTGTCCTGAGAACGAGGTACGTGCGACTCCTATCGGGATTGTCGACACATCGGGCGGCTTTGCTGGTTTTGTTTTACCATCGTCGAAATGTCATCTAACCGGGATTCCGAGACTGATCAGGTCTTCCCAGGAGAAGGAATATCCTTCGTTGACCGTGAGAGCTTATAATGGGCTAAGTTGGGACACCCCTGCAGGGTATAAACTTTCGAGAGCCGTGCCCGCGGTTATGTGGCAGATGGGAATTTGTTAATATCCGGTTGTAGAGAACTTGACACTTGACCCTAATTAAAACGCATCAACCGCGTGTGTAGCCGTGGTGGTCTCTTCTCGGCGGAGTCCGGGAAGTGAACACGGTTTCTGGGTTATGTTTGACGTAAGTAGGAGTTCAGGATCACTTCTTGATCATGGCTAGTTCACGACCGTTCCTTAGCTTCTCTTCTCGCTCTTATTTGCGTAAGTTAGCCACCATACTTGCTTAGTCGCTGCTGCAACCTCACCACTTTACCCCATCCTTTCCCATTAAGCTTTGCTAGTCTTGATACCCATGGTAATGGGATTGCTGAGTCCTCGTGGCTCACAGATTACTACAACACCAGTTGCAGGTACAGGTTATGCGATGATCATGACGCGAGAGCGATGCTATTTGTTTTGGAGTTCTTCTTGTGCTTCTTCTTCGATCAGGGGATAGGTTCCAGGCCGGCAGCCTGGGCTAGCAGGGTGGATGTCGTCTGAGTTTCTGTTTATGTTTCATCCGCAGTCGGATGTGGCTCTCTTGTATTTTGATGTATTCTTGCGGCAGGTGTATGCCTTGTATGCATCCCCATCTATTATGTAATGTTGATGTAATGATATCCACCTTGCAAAAGCGTTTTCAAGATGCGCTTCTATCCTTGGTGGGACCTTCGTGTTCCTTTAGGATAGGGTCGCATCTTGGGCGTGACAAGTTGGTATCAGAGCCACGACCGACCCTAGGAGCCCCCCTTGATTGATCGTATAGTTTGGCCGTTGTTGAGTCTAGAAGAAAACTATTTCTGAGTCTAGTTATATCGGAGAGTAGGAATTCTTTTTACTCCTCAGCCCCTTCGTCGCTCTGGTGAGAAATCTTGTCATAGGTGTTTTGAATTACTTCTCTTCCCCTTCAAAATTTTCTTTAGGATCACGCAGTTGGTTTTTCGTTCGTTGGCTCTCAGTTCTTTGCATCCGGTGCTTTTCTCGTCAAGATGATTCGTTACTCTTTGACTTTTGTGAGATCAATCCTCAGCTCTTTTCAATCGACGTTGTTTCCCCATCCAAAGTTGTCCTTGTTTTTCCCACCCGCCCTACCTTCTTCTTCTCGGAACCGGAGTCTGTAATCGAGTATCCATCATACTCGTGCGAAGTCTTTGCATTCTTTCCTCAATGATTTCAACCGGTGCTTTTCTCTTCAAAGCTATTCGTCGATTTCCCCTTCCAAGTGGCCGTTGTTTTCCCACCCTCCCATCCCCTCTTCTTCCCGGAGCTTGAGTCTCTTTCGAGCATCAATTTCATTCGTGCGGAGCCTCTCCAGTCTTTCCTCAATTATTTCAACCGGTGAATTTCTCGTCTCGTTTGACATTCTTCATCTCTTTTCTTCTCCGGTGGCTTCAAATTCCAATTTTCGGTAGTGACTATATTCTTTCCTCAGCTCAAATGTTTACCGTTGCTCGTTCTCCTCTCGTCATTTAATCGTTCCGGAGTGATGAAGACATCTCAGGAGATTCGTCTGTGTTCGAATTAATTAGAGGTTGTCACCTCATTCAAATATTTCAATTGTTCCGGTGCATCATCTATCTCTTCAACAATCCTTTTTCAACGGTGTTTCTTTTCGATGGGCCCTAACCCACAGGTCTTTTCCCAGGATCTTACCTGACTCTTCTAATTTCCCGGAGCTTTTCTCAAATCCTTTTCGAAGTTTGACGCTAGTATGAATTTCATCAGTCAGATGTTTCTCCAAGATCACTTTCAAATTCTTTCATGATCGGGCCAACATTTTTCTCCCGGAGTATCTCAACAATTTTGATGTTCTTTCTCGTCGTCATTCTCAACATTTGAAGACCGAAGAAGAATTTCTCTTAAATCTTGGCCGTTCTCTCGGAGATTCGTCATGCTAGCTTCATGTTATCCTATCAAATTGTTTCTAGTCGTGCAATTATGTTCATCCATCCGGAGTATCTCAGGAGTTGTTTCCATCTCAATTATCCGGAGGCCTCCATTTCAGATTATTTCTTTGTTCTAAGTTATCAAATTCCTTCTCCGATTATTCTATAATCGTGCCCCTTCGTTCGTTTACATATTGTTCCGGTGCTTCGTTCAAGTATGCTTCAATCAGCTCGCGATCTCTTCTTTCAATGGCATCTTGATTCCCTCAAGTATATTCATGTTTTTCCTATTTTTCCCGGTGATTCATTCTCTTTCGTCATTCAATTTTGAATTCTAATGGTGGTTCGTTCAAGATTCCTTCTGTTGTTATCATATCAATTAATTCGTTCTTTCCAAATCCTACCGGTGGTTCATGAAGACTTTCTCAAGTGTTGCGATATATTTCCCCTTAATCTTTCCAACGAGAATAAGTAGTATGAAAATCCATTGTTTCTCATCAATTTAATTGGTGGAGATAAGCATAACGTAATCCTTATTCTTCTTTCTTCAAGTGGTTCTATCTCTTCTTTTCAGAGTTTGTTCATCTTATCAAATTCTCGGTTCAAAGTGTTTTCATATTTTCTTTTTCCGGAGTTCCAAGCTTCCTCGGCCTTCTCGTCGGAACCTCCATCGGAATCATCGCAAGGCCGTAATCTTATCCCTTTTTCATACGTCAATTCTGTCTCATCATCCTTTTGTTACCGGAGTTCATCACGGTGACTCGTCATGATTTAATCCATTCTCCAAGTGTTCATCAGGATTCTTGTTGAAGGAGTTCTAGTATCCTTTCCTTCTTGCTTTTCGAAGTGCAATTAAACTCTCCGTATTGTTTTGAAGTGGAGTTTTGCATTTCTTCGTTCTTTTTAGCTATCCAATCATTTCCATTTGTGGCTGGTTATCACCCTATGATCTGGAGATGTTATCCATAAGTCCACAACAAGCGTATTCTTTTGTTGTTGAATTTCCAACAACTCCGTTCAATCCTTTCTTCTAAGGTTGCTTTCTATTTCATTCGTGGCGCAAGTTGTCATTTTCTTCTCCGTTCGTTTCATTCAACGCTTTTAATTCTTCCGGAGGTTTTGTGTCGTGTATTCATCAAGTATCATTCCATCCTCTCAAGCTCGTGTTCTATTCCTCCATGTTTCAGCCGGAGTGCTGCCTAAATCCTTTCAGTCTTATTTGTTTCTTATCTCGCCTAACCGGAGTAGTTTCAGAGTCTATCTAATTCCAAGAGCATTTGATTCTCATCATTCTCGTTGTTCCTCTTTTCTTCTCGAGTGCTCTCGATTCTTTGTTTTTCCTCTGGCGTTCTTATTTCACCTCATCCTTTTTCCCTTCCGTCTCGGTCCTAAGATCTCGGGACGAGATCTCTTGTTAGTGGAGGAGTGTTGTAACGACCCGGATCCGATGCGCCAGGTGTCTGCGAGTTATTCGTCGTCCTTGCCTTGTCATCTGCTTGCGTGTCATGCATCCCATATCATGTCATCATGTGCATTGCATTTGCATACGTGTTCGTCTCATGCATCCGAACCTTTTCCCCGTTGTCCGTTTTGCAATCCGGCACTCCCACCTCCTCCGGCGCACCCCTCTTGTTTCTTTTCGTGAGCGGGTGTTGAGCGTTCTCGGAATGGACAAAGGCTTGCCAAGTGGCCTTGTTATACCACCGGTCAAGTTTCATTCCATTTGGAGGACAATTGGTACTCCAACGGTTAACCGGGTAACCGCAAAGTCCGTTTGTGTGTTGCAGCAAACCCCTCTCTAAACAGTCCAAAACCCCTCTAAGTCTCCTCCATGCTCTAGGTCGTTCGATCACGATCGTGTGGGCGAAAACCGCACTCCATTTGGAGTCTCCTAGCTCCCTCTACCTATAAAAACACCTCTCCCTCCGAAATTCCAAATCAATTCCACCCTAACCCTAGTCTTCTTCCACCCCGCGCCGCCGGACATGTCCGGTCCGGTCGGACGAAATCCCCGCCGCCGCCGCGTCCAACGGGAGGCCGCCACGTGGCCCCGTGCCGCCGCCGGCCCGCTCGGCCCTTGCGGGGCCCTCCCCGGCCCGGGACGCCGCTGCCGCTGTCCCGCGGGCGCCCGAGCCCTCCCGCGGTCGCCGCCTGTCGTGGAATTGTCACGGCAGATGTCCTTGAGCTAGGACTTAGTCGTGGAGCCATCGCAGCTAGGAAGCTTGAAGGGGTTAAGTGGGCAAGGAACACGAGGGTTTATACTGCTTCGGCCCCTTACGGTGAAGGTAAAAGCCTACGTCCAGTTTGAGGTGGTATTGATTAGGGTTTCGATCACCAGGGAGCTTAACTGCTATGCCTGGCTCTCGATGAGATCTTGCTTATCCCTAAACCGCTGCCGGGTTGTCCCTTTATATAGGGAGGCGGACGCCCAGCAGCTCTCAGAGTCCTGGCCGGCTCATAAGAGTGTCCGGCTCGGACTCTCAACTATTCTTGCCTTACACTACAAGTTCTACCATGATAATGATTGTAACTACGGGCCTTAAGCCATATCCGGGTCTTAAGCCCATCTTTGGCCCACCGTCTTCAAGCTTGGCGCCGGGCTTCTGGCAATGACCATATGAGTAACCCGGCCCCTCCTGGCGGGTGACTCTAAGGTCTATATCCTCAACATTAGGCCCCAGATTGATTTGAGCCGGCTCATGTCAATCTTCAATTCTTTCGACAGAAAAAATCTCCGGCTTACCATTTGTGTGAAGGCCATAACCCGGCGTGACGTCATTCTCTGGACTCCGGGTAATCCGCGATGACATCATCTTCAATTAAGCCCGTTTTTTACTCCACCAGATCCGCAACGGATCCTATCTTTACTGCCATCCCGAAGATCGAGGCGTTTCATGGGGAGATAACCACGCCGTGGTCTCCTCGATTCTCGTGCCCACTTATGAGCTCGCCCTTATAAATAGGCCGGCCCGACGGGCCTTCAGCCACTCCTCTCTTCTTCGTCTTCTTCCTCGCGCCACTGCTCCCCTGCTCGAGCTCTGCTGCTGCCGCCGCCGCGGGTCTTCTCGCCGTCACCAACTCAGGCCGCTGCATCACCCTGATTTGACCAGAGAAACGCGACGACCTCCGCGACTCACCAGTCTCTGTAAGTCCTGCTTGCCCTATAAAATAGATCTGCCGTAGGGTTCGTCCATGTTCTTCGTGTTCTTCGCCGTCGCCCACGACCCCTTGGTAGTTTTCATTTTTACTGCCCGTTTTCGATCGTAGCCTTGTACAGAACCAATGCGGTAACTGTTTAGCACTCATTTCACATGCCAGCAGCCCTCTTTTTACTGCATAAGAGCTTTGTTCAAGCCCAAGAACTTCTCCTGCCACTACTGGAATCAGCTAATTTGCCATCTGCCAGCTCTTTGCCGTCTGCTAGCTGACGGCAAAGAAGCTCTTTGCCATCAGCTGCCTAAAAGCAGACGGCAAAGAAATGGCGGGCGGCAAAGAAGCTCTTTGCCGTCCGCTGGCATACGTCAAAGAAAGAGGTGGCCCCCACCCCCCGCCCGTTTGGAAAAAACTTAACGCCCCACCTCTTTGCCCTCTGCTAGCAGACGGCAAAGAGGCAAAAAGGCGGACGGCAAAGACTGGCGGACGGCAAAGAGGAGAGTAACTAACGGCCCGTAACCCCCCCCGCCCGTTACTCTCTGTTCTCTCCCTCTCTCTCCTCCCCGACGCGCCCCGCCACCACATCCCACCCCACCGCC
>NC_057805.1:90156620-90161638 GCF_018294505.1 Triticum aestivum
CGCGGTCAACGCGGATGCATGGGATCTCGTCTTCCGCGCGCCGCCCCGTCCCATCTTGCGCCGCTGCCACCGTCGGAGACCGTGCCGCTGCCGCGGCCCGTCGCCTCCCTGCCGCAGTTTCATGCCCCGCTCCGCCCCGCCACGGCGTCGGAGACCGCGCCTGCCGCACGCCACCGCTGCCGCGGCCCGTCGCCTCCCTGCCGCAGTTTAATGCCCCGCTCCGCCCCGCCACGGCGCCTCACCTGCCGCACACCACCGCGGCCCGTCGCCTCACCTGCCACAGTTTAATGCCCCGCTCCGGCCCGGCGCTATAAAACCCGCCCTGCGCGGCGAGTTTGGTCACACCGCCCATCCATCCCTCCTCTCCCTCTTCACAAGCGCGTTTCTTCACCGATCTGCGCGGGATGGCGTCCAGCAACTCGGACTCCGACGGCGTGGCACCGGGCGGCGTCTGGCCTTCGAGCCTCACACAAGGGCAGATGGAAGATCTCTTTCGGTTCGGGCTGTTCGTGCCGCCGGCGGCGAAGGTGCCGCGGCCGTGGAGGATCTCCGCCGACGGCTACCCCACGCAGGGCCTGCCGGTGACGAATGCCGAGCTGAGCGTGCACCCCGGTGGGCGGTTCAACCGTAAGAATCGCCGCCGATTTTGGAAGGGCAAGCGGTTCAACGACGTTATCGGCGCCTTCAAGCGCGTCGCCCGTGGGCTCCCCGTCGGCGACATCACAGGCGAAGCCGGGCCCTCCGGCCTGCGCGGGCGCAGGCGCGCCCCGCCTCCTGGCCCCGCCCCACCAGCCCCGGCCAAGGCCGTGATCCCGCTGGAGGTGGCGGCGCTCCGACAGAACGGCGACCCGGAGGACACGCCCGGACTGCTCGCGACCCTAGCGCGGTCAGCGGAAGAAGCCGCCGTCGCGGCGGCGCGGGAGGCCGAGGAAGCCTCCGAGATTCCGGCCGCAATCCAGGCGGCCGAGGCGATGGCAGCGCCGCAGGCGGCGATGGCGGAGGAGGAAGAGGATTCGGACGAAGTCCCGGTGGACTGGGACGACGTCGAGAACCGGTCCAGCAGCGACGATGACGGCGGCAATGGCCCGGCCGTGATTGACCTCGATAGCGACACCGAGTAGTTTTTTTATGTTGTTTAGGTAATTTGTCTTGAAAAAAAACAAACAAACTGTTATTGCCGTCAGCGGCGGACGGCAAAGGTACTATAAAGTTTGTCGTCAGCGGCGGACGGCAAAGGCCTGCCGTTAGCCACTTAACGGACTAACAGCGCAATTTTTGCCGTCCGCTCTCTTTGCCGTCCGCGGCAGACGGCAAAGGGCCTTTGCCATCAGCCGCCAGGAAGCAGACGGCAAATTAGTTGTTTACCGTAGCCTACTTTGTCGAAGCCTTTTGCCGTCGGCGGCTGACGGCAAAGGTCTTTGCCGTCCGCCGTTCATGTCTTTGCCGTCCGCCGTGGCAGACGGCAAAATAGCTGATTCCTGTAGTGTGCATCTGTTTTTAGGTCTAGAAACTTTCTTTTCGACCGATTATTTTTATCCAAATTATTTACTGCCATGTGGGAAACCTGTTTTCACCACACTTAGTAAAAAACTGCACTTGTTGAGTCGAGGCGGTTTACAATTCCGGCTTAAAGAAACCACGCGGCGTAGAACCTTCCAACTCAAAGGAGACCATGCGCCATAGATTTTTCCGGCTCATCTGTGATAAGGCCGTAGACAATCAAAACACTGTCAATACCTTGGGCGGCTTAAATAACCTGGTGCACTTAGATATATGTCATTAGTCCCCTCTGTAAGCCGCCACTTAACATTGAACTATAACTTCCCTCTGGCTTATACTTAAATCGGACATTTCCTTTTATCGTAGGCTGCCGACTTTCACCATGCCTCCCAAAGCTCCTAAAGCCTCTATCACTTGCAATTGGATGAGGTCCAATGTCACCAATGAGACCTTAGCGGATTTTTTCAAGTCAGGCTACCTGCCCAAGAAGGATGTCATGTCCTACCGTGCCCCTGACCCGTCAGAGGAGAGACCACAGCCAAAGGACGGGGAGGTGGTCATTTTTGCGGATCACATGAGCCGGGGCTTCGCACCGCCCGGCTCAAAGTTTTTCAGAGACGTTCTGAATTTCTTCGATCTGCGGCCTCAGGACATAGGACCCAACTCAGTGTCCAATATCTGCAACTTCCAAGTGTTCTGCGAGGTTTAACTTGGAGAAGAACCTAGTATGCTGCTCTTCAGAGAGCTTTTTTACTTGAACCGCCAGAACGAGTGCGCCAACGGGCCAAGTTTGGAGCTAGGCGGCATCTCCATTCAGCGGCGGAGGGACTGCCTTTTCCCTTACGCAGAGCCGCCAAGCCACCCCAAAAACTGGAATCTGACGTGGTTCTACTGCCAAGACACGTGGCCGGCTGATGAAAGTCCGCTGCCCGGCTTTCGCCCCTCGCGTCTGGAGTCAACACATCCACTGTCAGACAAGCTGACTCAAGCGGAGCGCCAGCCTCTGCTCCCCACTATAAACAAGATCAATGCTCTTCTGGGCAATGGTCTCAACGGAATCGATCTGGTCCGGGTCTGGATCTCCTGGCGGGTGATCCCATTGAGCCGCCGCCCCGGCTTAATGTGCGAGTATACAGGCCGAAAGGATGACCCCCAGAGACACAGCCGCAACGATCTTCCTGAAGATGTTGCAGAGGAGATGACCAAGGCTCTCTTAAACGAGAGCCTGGCAGACTGCGGGAGGACCGGGTTAGCCCCCTTCCGCAAGACCAACCCAGCCCCAACGGTAAGCCGCTGATCTAAACATCTTATCTTCTTCTGTATATAACTTTCATCTGAATCGTTTTAAGAAATCATCATTGTATTTTTCAGGCTGATGACAAGTTCTGGCGGGTCAAATATGACCATGAGGCGGCCAAGAAGGCCAGAAAGGCGAAGAAAGCCGCCAAGAAAGCCGCTCCCCGCAAGAAGGGAAGTACACCAACTGCTTCGGAGCTGATGCAACTAAGCGACAGCTCCGAGTCAGAGGTAACCCCTGAACCTGTAAGCTCTTTGTTATGTTTATTGTTCATTTCTGTCCGCCTTACCAACACTTGTTCATCAACAGGATGACACCGGAGCCAGCAACCCGGTGGTTGAAGAGGTAATGTCACTTTCCTCCGACTCGGAGCCCTTGCCAAGGCTGAAAGTCCGAAGGGTAACCCGGAAAGTAAGCTTTTCCAATCCTTTAGCTTATCAAGATCCTCAATTTATTTTGAAGCGACAGGTTCATGAAAGTCGGAGGCACACCCGGACCGACAAAAACACCGACCTCTCCTCCGGGTTACCTGACGCATCGAGGAAACGCCGGACCGAGGTGATCTCAACATTGTACCCTTTTCATCCTTTGGCAGGTGTTATACGTCAACCGCTCAACTCTTCTGACTCAAATTATCAGGAAACCTCCCCCTCTTCTGGCGACTCTATGCAGTCAAGCCTGCCGGCTTTCAAGACCGTGCCCGGGTAATGATAATCACCTCATGTTGTACTTTATCTTTACTTACACTATTGTGCTTATCCTCTCTGTCTTTTCAGTGCCCAGGCCAAACTTACCAAGAGGGCGAAGAAGACCAAGCCGGTCGAAGAGCCGGAGTTGCCTGAGCCGGAGGTAGCAGGTCAAGAACCGCCAGCTGCCTCCGCTCCCGAAGCCACCGCTCCAACCGCCAAGGCAACTGCAGAAGCTTCTGCTAACCCAGAGGCCTCCAGCTCGGCTCAACCAGCAGATGACCCGGATGTGGTAATCACCCGGACGGAGTTTGTTGAGCCGGGGAGACCTATTGCGCTGGCCAAGTGCTCCGCCAAAGGGGAGCTACTAGAGTCCCGCCGGGTTAACTTGGACCTCACCGACTACGCCAATTTGAACATTGGAGAGGTCGTCTCCGGCTTCGTCAGCCAAGTGCACAAGAGCCGGGACGCAGAGATTGCCATGGTGAACCAGATCCAGCAGAAATCTGAGGTACTATTCTTTTGTCCTCTTACTTACTGCATTGTTACCTTCGTCAGCCAAGTGCACAAGAGCCGGGACGCAGAGATTGCCATGGTGAACCAGATCCAGCAGAAATCCAGCAGAAACTCGAGCTAGGACTTAGTCGTGGAGCCATCGCAGCTAGGAAACTTGAAGGGGTTATGCGGGACAAGGAACACGAGGGTTTATACTGGTTCGGCCCCTTACGGTGAAGGTAAAGCCTACGTCCAGTTCGAGGTGTTATTGATTAGGGTTACGATCTCCAGGGAGCTAAACAGCTATGCCCGGCTCTCGGAGAGATTGTTGTCGCCCTTGAACCGCTGCCGGGTCCTCCCTTTATCTAGGGAGGCTGACGCCCAGCAGCCCTTAGAGTCCCGGCCGGCTCATAAGAGCGTCCGGCTCGGACACTAATCAATACTTGCCTTACACTACAAGTCTACTATAACAATGATTGTAACTACGGGCTTTAAGCCATATCCGGGTCTCAGCCCATCTCTAGCCCATTATCTTGAAACTTAGCTCCGGGCTTCTGGTAATGACCTTTAGAGTAACCCGGCCATCCTGGCGGGTGACTCCAAGGTCTATATCCTCAACACCATCCGAAGTTGTCCTTGTTTTTCCCACCCGCCCTACCTTCTTCTTCTCGGAACCGGAGTCTATAATCGAGTATCCATCATACTCGTGCGAAGTCTTTGCATTCTTTCCTCAATGATTTCAACCGGTGCTTTTCTCTTCAAAGCTATTCGTCGATTTCCCCTTCCAAGTGGCCGTTGTTTTCCCACCCTCCCATCCCCTCTTCTTCCCGGAGCTTGAGTCTCTTTCGAGCATCAATTTCATTCGTGCGGAGCCTCTCCAGTCTTTCCTCAATTATTTCAACCGGTGAATTTCTCGTCTCGTTTGACATTCTTCATCTCTTTTCTTCTCCGGTGGCTTCAAATTCCAATTTTCGGTAGTGATATATTCTTTCCTCGGCTCAAATGTTTCCCGTTGCTCGTTCTCCTCTCGTCATTTAATC
>NC_057805.1:90161648-90165810 GCF_018294505.1 Triticum aestivum
TTCCGGAGTGATGAAGACATCTCAGGAGATTCGTCTGTGTTCGAATTAATTCGAGGTTGTCACCTCATTCAAATATTTCAATTGTTCCGGTGCATCATCTATCTCTTCAACAATCCTTTTTCAACGGTGTTTCTTTTCGGTGGGCCCTAACCCACAGGTCTTTTCCCAGGATCTTACCTGACTCTTCTAATTTCCCGGAGCTTTTCTCAAATCCTTTTCGAAGTTTGACGCTAGTATGAATTTCATCAGTCAGATGTTTCTCCAAGATCGCTTTCAAATTCTTTCATGATCGGGCCAACATTTTTCTCCCGGAGTATCTCAACAATTTTGGTGTTCTTTCTCGTCGTCATTCTCAACATTTGAAGACCGAAGAAGAATTTCTCTTAAATCTTGGCCGTTCTCTCGGAGATTCGTCATGCTAGCTTCATGTTATCCTCTCAAATTGTTTCTAGTCGTGCAATTATGTTCACCCATCCGGAGTATCTCAGGAGTTGTTTCTGTCTCAATTATCCGGAGGCCTCCATTTTAGATTATTTCTTCATTCTAAGTTTTCAAATTCCTTCTCCGATTATTCTATAATCGTGCCCCTTCGTTCGTTTACGTATTCTTCCGGTGCTTCGTTCAAGTATGCTTCAATCAGCTCGCGATCTCTTCTTTCAATTGCATCTTGATTCCCTCAAGTATATTCGTGTTTTTCCTATTTTTCCTGGTGATTCATTCTCTTTCGTCATTCAATTTTGAATTCTAACGGTGGTTCGTTCAAGATTCCTTCTATTGTTATCATATCAATTAATTCGTTCTTTCCAAATCCTACCGGTGGTTCATGAAGACTTTCTCAAGTGTTGCGATATATTTCCCCTTAATCTTTCCAACGAGAATAGGTAGTATGCAAATCCGTTGATTCTCATCATTTTAATTGGTGGATTTAAGCATAATGTAATCCTTATTCTTCTTTCTTCAAGTGGTTCTATCTCTTCTTTTCGGAGTTTGTTCATCTTATCAAATTCTCGGTTCAAAGTGTTTTCGTCTTTTCTTTTTCCGGAGTTCCAAGCTTCCTCGGCCTTCTCGTCGGAACCTCCATCGGAATCATCGCAAGGCCGTAATCTTATCCCTTTTTCATACCTCAATTCTGTCTCATCATCCTTTTGTTACCGGAGTTCATCACGGTGGCTCGTCATGATTTAATCCATTCTTCAAGTGTTCATCAGGATTCTTGTTGAAGGAGTTCTAGTATCCTTTCCTTCTTGCTTTTCGAAGTGCAATTAAACTCTCCGTATTCTTTTGAAGTGGAGTTTTGCATTTCTTCGTTCTTCTCAGCTATCCAATCATTTTCGTTTGTGGCTGGTTATCACCCTATGATCTGGAGATGTTATCCATAAGTCCACAACAAGCGTATTCTTTTATTATTGAATTTCCAACAACTCCGTTCAATCCTTTCTTCTAAGGTTGCTTTCTATTTCATTCGTGGCACAAGTTGTCATTTTCTTCTCCGTTCGTTTCATTCAACTCTTTTAATTCTTCCGGAGGTTTTGTGTCGTGTCTTCATCAAGTATCATTCCATCCTCTCAAGCTCGTGTTCTATTCCTCCATGTTTCAGCCGGAGTGCTGCCTAAATCCTTTCAGTCTTATTTGTTTCTTATCTCGCCTAACCGGAGTAGTTTCAGAGTCTATCTAATTCCAAGAGCATTTGATTCTCATCATTCTCGTTGTTCCTCTTTTCTTCTCGAGTGCTCTCGATTCTTTGTTTTTCCTCTGGCGTTCTTATTTCACCTCATCCTTTTTCCCTTCCGTCTCGGTCCTAAGATCTCGGGACGAGATCTCTTGTTAGTGGAGGAGTGTTGTAACGACCCGGATCCGATGCGCCAGGTGTCTGCGAGTTATTCGTCGTCCTTGCCTTGTCATCTGCTTGCGTGTCATGCATCCCATATCATGTCATCATGTGCATTGCATTTGCATACGTGTTCGTCTCATGCATCCGAACCTTTTCCCCGTTGTCCGTTTTGCAATCCGGCACTCCCACCTCCTCTGGCGCACCCCTCTTGTTTCTTTTCGTGAGCGGGTGTTGAGCGTTCTCGGAATGGACCGAGGCTTGCCAAGTGGCCTTGTTATACCACCGGTCAAGTTTCATTCCATTTGGAGGACAATTGGTACTCCAACGGTTAACCGGGTAACCGCAAAGTCCGTTTGTGTGTTGCAGCAAACCCCTCTCTAAACAGTCCAAAACCCCTCTAAGTCTCCTCCATGCTCTAGGTCGTTCGATCACGATCGTGTGGGCGAAAACCGCACTCCATTTGGAGTCTCCTAGCTCCCTCTACCTATAAAAACACCTCTCCCTCCGAAATTCCAAATCAATTCCACCCTAACCCTAGTCTTCTTCCACCCCGCGCCGCCGGACATGTCCGGTCCGGTCGGACGAAATCCCCGCCGCCGCCGCGTCCAACGGGAGGCCGCCACGTGGCCCCGTGCCGCCGCCGGCCCGCTCGGCCCTTGCGGGGCCCTCCCCGGCCCGGGACGCCGCTGCCGCTGTCCCGCGGGCGCCCGAGCCCTCCCGCGGTCGCCGCCTGTCGTGGAATTGTCACGGCAGATGTCCTTGAGCTAGGACTTAGTCGTGGAGCCATCGCAGCTAGGAAGCTTGAAGGGGTTAAGTGGGCAAGGAACACGAGGGTTTATACTGCTTCGGCCCCTTACGGTGAAGGTAAAAGCCTACGTCCAGTTTGAGGTGGTATTGATTAGGGTTTCGATCACCAGGGAGCTTAACTGCTATGCCTGGCTCTCGATGAGATCTTGCTTATCCCTAAACCGCTGCCGGGTTGTCCCTTTATATAGGGAGGCGGACGCCCAGCAGCTCTCAGAGTCCTGGCCGGCTCATAAGAGTGTCCGGCTCGGACTCTCAACTATTCTTGCCTTACACTACAAGTTCTACCATGATAATGATTGTAACTACGGGCCTTAAGCCATATCCGGGTCTTAAGCCCATCTTTGGCCCACCGTCTTCAAGCTTGGCGCCGGGCTTCTGGCAATGACCATATGAGTAACCCGGCCCCTCCTGGCGGGTGACTCTAAGGTCTATATCCTCAACATTAGGCCCCAGATTGATTTGAGCCGGCTCATGTCAATCTTCAATTCTTTCGACAGAAAAAATCTCCGGCTTACCATTTGTGTGAAGGCCATAACCCGGCGTGACGTCATTCTCTGGACTCCGGGTAATCCGCGATGACGTCATCTTCAATTAAGCCCGTTTTTTACTCCACCAGATCCGCAACGGATCCTATCTTTACTGCCATCCCGAAGATCGAGGCGTTTCATGGGGAGATAACCACGCCGTGGTCTCCTCGATTCTCGTGCCCACTTATGAGCTCGCCCTTATAAATAGGCCGGCCCGACGGGCCTTCAGCCACTCCTCTCTTCTTTGTCTTCTTCCTCGCGCCACTGCTCCCCTGCTCGAGCTCTGCTGCTGCCGCCGCCGTGGGTCTTCTCGCCGTCACCAACTCAGGCCGCTGCATCACCCTGATTTGACCAGAGAAACGCGACGACCTCCGCGACTCACCAGTCTCTGTAAGTCCTGCTTGCCCTATAAAATAGATCTGCCGTAGGGTTCGTCCATGTTCTTCGTGTTCTTCGCCGTCGCCCACGACCCCTTGGTAGTTTTCATTTTTACTGCCCGTTTTCGATCGTAGCCTTGTACAGAACCAATGCGGTAACTGTTTAGCACTCATTTCACATGCCAGCAGCCCTCTTTTTACTGCATAAGAGCTTTGTTCAAGCCCAAGAACTTCTCCTGCCACTACTGGAATCAGCTAATTTGCCATCTGCCAGCTCTTTGCCGTCTGCTAGCTGACGGCAAAGAAGTTCTTTGCCATCAGCTGCCTAAAAGCAGACGGCAAAGAAATGGCGGGCGGCAAAGAAGCTCTTTGCCGTCCGCTGGCATACGTCAAAGAAAGAGGTGGCCCCCACCCCCCGCCCGTTTGGAAAAAACTTAACGCCCCACCTCTTTGCCCTCTGCTAGCAGACGGCAAAGAGGCAAAAAGGCGGACGGCAAAGACTGGCGGACGGCAAAGAGGAGAGTAACTAACGGCCCGTAACCCCCCCCGCCCGTTACTCTCTGTTCTCTCCCTCTCTCTCCTCCCCGACGCGCCCCGCCACCACATCCCACCCCACCGCC
>NC_057805.1:90167116-90180129 GCF_018294505.1 Triticum aestivum
TCCGTCGTCCGTGCCCGCGAGCACTGCCGCCGTGCCCGCGCCGCCCTCTTCCTCGTCGCCGGCCACCGCCTCCGCCGCCCGACGCCGCCCGGTCGTCGCCGTCTCCTCCGTCCCCGTCCGCCGGCCGTCGCCTCTCCCCGAGCTCCGGAGAGCAGCATCTCCGGCAGTCCAAACCCTAGATCTCGCGGTTGACTTCCTCTTCTCCCCCCGAAAATTCTTCCAAGTCCCATTTTTTTCACTTTATATGCTCCTGTTCATCGCATTATAACTCTCTGCATATAGCTCCGTTTCGTGCGTGTAATATATCGAAATGTTCGCCTCGAGATGCTCTTCATTTTGTTCCATTGTTCCGTGTTCATTTGAGTCCATCTTGATGCCCAAATCTCTAGTGCAAGAGTGCTAGTTGCTGTTAACTGCTGTTACTTATCAGAACTGGGCGTTTTGTTGTTTTTGTTGCATTTTATCTGTGCATCTTATGAGTATGAGCTCTACATGTGTTTTGTAGTATGCCATGCCATCTTTACAGAGGTGTATGCCATGTATTTTTGTGATCTCTATGGTGACTAGCACAAGCATGCAAACTAGGCTCCGTGATGTTTCTGATTTCAGGGACTTAGTAAATTTACTGTCTTTGTCTGGTGTTATTTTGTTGCTATGTATACATGTGGCTACAGAGACATCCATGCTCCTTTTGGAGATGTTCAGTAAGGATGTTTTGTAGATATGGTTGTATTTGATCCATTACTGCCCTTTTTTGCAATTATGGAGTGCCATAGCATGACTCGATCTTGCTCTACTTTTGCTATAAAATATTTCTGGCAGATTGTTTACGTGTTATTCAATTTTGCCAAGGTTGTTGGAGTTATTCCATTCATGCTTTGTATTTGCTCTTGCCCTGGATAGCTTCATAAACATGCCATCTTACTGTAGGTGTGCTTTTTATGTCATGCATTACTTTGTGGTGAGTGCATCAAGCTCACCAAGATGCCCTCATAATGTCTGTTTCTGCCATGCTCTGTTTTCTGCCAAGTCCGGGACCTGTTAATGAAACTTGCTATGTTTACATGGTTGCCATCATGTATTCTGTGCCTTTTTGGCTCATGTTCAGTAAGGGACTTTTGTTCTATGCAGTTAGTAGATTCATGCCATGCCTATGTTTGCTATGATATGTTCCTGTAGCATGTTGTTCTTAACTCTAAACATTGCAACCTGATGTTATTTCTGTCATGTCCAGTAATTTCTGCCAAGTCTGTGAACCTGTTATTATTTGCAATCTTGCCATGTCTTTTTGAGCATGTTCTAGTGATTCCTGGAGATAGCTCAGTGATCATGTTTTGTTGTGCTTTACCTGTACATCATGTCCATGCCTTTTGTTTTCCTGTTGAGTTGCTGTAGCATATTGTTTTGGTGCTTGCTAGTTGCCTAGTTGTTGTTTTGGACAGATTGTTGCTGACTTGTTTGGAGTGTATGTGTTGCACCGTTGCTCCGTTTGGAGTGTGCTCTATATGAAACTTGCTTAGTTTTGCATGTAGTCTCATATTATCATGTTGCATCCATGCCTTGAGTGTGTTTGTTTGATGTTTGAATGCATTTTGCATCCATGCCATGTTTAACTTGTTTTGCTCATATCTTCTAGGCCGTAGCTCCGAATCTAATGAACTTTATATGTAACTTGACTAGAATTTCGTGTAGATCATCTTGGTGCATCTTAACTTGCTGTTTAACAACTTGAACATAAGGTTTATTCAGTTCTGGACCAATTTCGGAATTTGCATATGAGGACTTACCGGAATTGTTATGTGTTGTTTCCGGCCTCATTTAAACTTGCTTGTATGTGTTTTTCTTGTATGCATCATCTCTTGTCATGAGTAGCTTCATGTAGCCTTGCTATGCATCATACTTGGTGGTGCATCATGCTTTGTTCTTGTGTGGTGTGTTTACCATGTTGTGTGCTTCTTCTCGATAGTTCCCGTGTCGTTGCGATCGTGAGGATTCGTTCGTCTTCGTGGCTTCATCTTCTTCATGGACTCGGCCTTCTTCCTAGCGGGATTTCAGGCAAGATGACCGTTACCTTGGATCTCATTACTATCATTGCTATGCTAGTTGCTTCGTTCTATCGCTTTGCTGCGCTACCTATCACTTGCTCTTCAAGCCTCCCAAATTGCCATGAACCTCTAACCTTTGCCACCCTTCCTAGCAAACCGTTGTTTGGCTATGTTACCACTTTGCTCAGCCCCTCTTATAGCATTGCTAGTTGCAGGTGAAGATGAAGATTGCTCCGTGTTGGATTATGTTAATGTTGGGATATCACAATATCTCTTATATTATTAATGCATCTATATATTTGGTAAAGGGTGGAAGGCTCGGCCTTATGCCTGGTGTTTTGTTCCACTCTTGCCGCCCTAGTTTCCGTCATACCGGTGTTATGTTCCTTGATTTTGCGTCCCTCACACGGTTGGGTGATTTATGGGACCCCCTTGACAATTCGCTTTGAATAAAATTCTTCCAGCAAGGCCCAACCTTGGTTTTACCATTTGCCTCACCTAGACCTTTTTCCCTTGGAAGTCGCGCTCTCGAGGGTCATCTTATTTTACCCCCCCCCCCCGGGCCAGTGCTCCTCGGAGTGTTGGTCCAAACTAGAGCCACTTGCAGCGCCACCTCGGGGAAACTCGAGGATTGGTTTTAGTTGTACGTAGTGTTCATCCGGTGTGTCCTGAGAACGAGGTACGTGCGACTCCTATCAGGATTGTCGACACATCGGGCGGCTTTGCTGGTTTTGTTTTACCATCGTCGAAATGTCTTGTAACCGGGATTCCGAGACTGATCGGGTCTTCCCGGGAGAAGGAATATCCTTCGTTGACCGTGATAGCTTATAATGGGCTAAGTTGGGACACCCCTGCAGGGTATAAACTTTCGAGAGCCGTGCCCGCGGTTATGTGGCAGATGGGAATTTGTTAATATCTGGTTGTAGAGAACTTGACACTTGACCCTAATTAAAATGCATCAACCGCGTGTGTAGCCATGATGGTCTCTTCTCGGCGGAGTCCGGGAAGTGAACACGGTTTCTGGGTTATGTTTGACGTAAGTAGGAGTTCAGGATCACTTCTTGATCATGGCTAGTTCACGACCGTTCCTTTGCTTCTCTTCTCGCTCTTATTTGCGTAAGTTAGCCACCATACTTGCTTAGTCGCTGCTGCAACCTCACCACTTTACCCCTTCCTTTCCCATTAATCTTTGCTAGTCTTGATACCCATGGTAATGGGATTGCTGAGTCCTCGTGGCTCACAGATTACTACAACACCAGTTGCAGGTACAGGTTATGCGATGATCATGACGCGAGAGCGGTGCTATTTGTTTTGGAGTTCTTCTTCTGCTTCTTCTTCGATCAGGGGATAGGTTCCAGGCCGGCAGCCTGGGCTAGCAGGGTGGATGTCGTTTGAGTTTTTGTTTATGTTTCATCCGCAATCGGATGTGGTTCTCTTGTATTTTGATGTATTCTTGCGGTAGGTGTATGCCTTGTATGTATCCCCATCTATTATGTAATGTTGATGTAATGATATCCACCTTGCAAAAGTGTCTTCAAGATGCGCTTCTATCCTTGGTGGGACCTTCGTGTTCCTTTAGGATAGGGTCGCATCTTGGGCGTGACACAAGCAGAGGAAGAACACGGTGGTCGCCGGAGATTTGGAAGACGGCGAGCAGAGGCAACTCCAGGGGCTCCAAGAAGTCGGAACAGCTTCACCGACGAGAGGCGGAGTCTCCGGATGGGTTGCCCTGGCCTGAGATGGGCTGGAGCTACCGTGACGACCAGAGAGGATCGCCGGCGAGCTCGAGCTCGGGGACGGCGGCCCGCGGTCTGCCCGGCCGGGCTACTGTTGCCTATGTTCTAAAGGAGTGGGTGGGAGTGGTGGATGGTGCTCGAGGAGGCTGGGGGCGACTCCATTTATAGGCGAGCAGAGAGGGGGGTTCGGGCTCCGCCGGTGGACACATGTCCATGGCGCCCGGTGACGAGCGGCGTCACTGAGAAGGCGACGCAGCTCACGCGGCGACTGTTGGCGAACGGGGACGAGCACAGGAGCGAGGAGAAGGCGACGAGCATAGTGCGCACCGCACTGTTGTGTTGGCCGGACCGTGCCCATGCTCGCTGCGGGGAGCTCCGGCGTCGCCGAGCGCCAGGAGGGAGTTAATGGCATTGAGACGAGGATGGTGGCGAAGTTTGGCACGCTAGGGCAGACGGGGGAAGCGAGCACGCGCGAACAGAGCGCCCAGAACAGAAAATATTTTCTGTAGCAAAAATATTCCAAAAAGGGATGAAATATTTTTGCTCAGGAAGGTGTTCTAGGGTTCAAAGAATATTTGTGAATTATCTCAGATTTTTTTGGGCCGTAAAAATTGGGGTTGCTTTGGAGCATATTGAACTAGCTAGGGTTTTTTAGAGGAAAATTAATATTTTTCATTTAAGAAAAATATTCCAAAGATTATTTTGGGGTGGATCAGAAGGGAAATGATGATTAGGGAGGGAAATGAAGCACTTGGGTGAAAGCCAAGGATACCCAAGTGTTTAAGTCCATATGAAACGATTCAAAAATTCCAAATTTTAGAATAACTCCAAATGAAAATCAGGCAAATAAGAGGGGGCAAAAACCAGGCTGTCGCAGTATTTGAATCTTGATACATCACTTGTGTACATCTCTAAATGGGAGCACACATTATGCTGCGTGTGACATTTGAGTTGGACATGAAGTGTTCCAAATATTCGAATTCACCTTAAACTGAATTCTAGCTTCCGAATTTGAGTATCGGCATTTGTAAACCATATTCATATATGACAGTGGAATACATCTTTACCGTCCTTTTGAAGATATATAAAAACACATAGAATGATTTATGAAGCTTCGGATCGGAATACAAAATGGATTCAAATTTAGTTGCCAGGGTAAACGTGGATGCTTATTGTCCCAAAATTCGAAACAAGCGGCAAAATGTCCACTCCCACGTCGGCTGCCCGAAGCCAAGTGTTTGGGAGATGAAAATTTGTAGCGACCAGACCTCAAATGGCCCGTGCTGCTGTTGTCGTGGAATTGTCACGGCAGTTGTCCTCGAGCTAGGACTTAGTCGTGGAGCCATCGCAGCTAGGAAACTTGAAGGGGTTATGCGGGACAAGGAACACGAGGGTTTATACTGGTTCGGCCCCTTACGGTGAAGGTAAAGCCTACGTCCAGTTCGAGGTGTTATTGATTAGGGTTACGATCTCCAGGGAGCTAAACAGCTATGCCCGGCTCTCGGAGAGATTGTCGTCGTCCTTGAACCGCTGCCGGGTCCTCCCTTTATCTAGGGAGGCTGACGCCCAGCAGCCCTTAGAGTCCCGGCCGGCTCATAAGAGCGTCCGGCTCGGACTCTAATCAATACTTGCCTTACACTACAAGTCTACTATAACAATGATTGTAACTACGGGCTTTAAGCCATATCCGGGTCTCAGCCCATCTCTAGCCCATTATCTTGAAACTTAGCTCCGGGCTTCTGGTAATGACCTTTAGAGTAACCCGGCCATCCTGGCAGGTGACTCCAAGGTCTATATCCTCAACATTAGGCCCCAGATTGACTTGAGCCGGCTCGGGTCAATCCTCAGCTCTGCAGAAAAAAATCCCCGGCTTCTATTCATGTAAAGGTCATAACCCGGAGTGACGTCATCCTCTGGACTCCGGGTAATCCGCCGTGACGTCATCCTCCATTAAGTCCGTTTTTTACTCCGCCAGATCCGCAACGGATCTTTGCTTTTACTGTCCTTCCGAGAATCGAGGCGCCGTAAGGGGGAGATAACCACGCCGTGGCCTCCTTGAACCCCGCGCCTACTTATGACTCACCTTATAAATAGGCCGGCCCGGCACTCTCTTCTTCACATTCTCCTTCTTCTTCCTCGCACTGCCGTTCCTCTGCCCGAGCTTCTGCCGCCGCCGCCGTCGCACCCCTGCTTCAATTTCTTTTGAAGCAGCAGGTTCACGAGAGCCGGCGTCACACCCGGGCCCGCAAGGACACCGACCTCTCCACTGGGTTACCCGACGCAACGAGAAAACGCCGCACTGAGGTTTTTTCTCACCTGTACCCTTTTCATCCGTTGGCGGGTGTCATCCGTCAGCCACTCAACTCTTCTGACTCCAATTACCAGGAGACCTCCCCCTCCTCGGGTGACTCCATGCAGTCAATTCTGCCGGCCTTCAAGACTGCCCCCGGGTAACAACAATCTCCTTACATTATCTGTCTGTACTTACCCTTTGTATGCCTAACACTTCTGCCTTTTCAGCGCCCAGGCAAAGCTCACCAAAAGAGTAAAGAAGACCAGGTCAGCCGGAGTGCCCGACTTGCCTGAGCCGGAGACGACGGCTCAAGAGCCGCCAGTCGCCTCCGCCCCTGAAGCCACCATTCCCATGGATACGGCGCCTGAAGCCCCTGCCCCGACCACCAAGACAACGACCGAAACATTAGCTAACCCGGAGGCCTCCGGCTCAGCCCCACCAGCTAACGACCCGGACGTGGTAATTACCCGGACGGAGTTTGTTGAGCCGGGGAGGCCGACCGCGCTGGCCAAATGCTCCGCGAGGGGGGAGTTGCTACAACCCCACCGGGTGAATCTGGATCTCTCCAGCTACACCGACTTAAGTATTGGAGAACTCATCTCAGGCTATATCAGCCAGGTTCACAAGAGCCAGGACGCCGAGATCGCCATGGTCAACCAGATCCAACACAAATCTGAGGTAACCTTCTGCTGTTCTCTTACTTTCCGCATAGTGATCCTTGCCATTCTAGCCCCCAAGTCTAGGACTTATACTTGAATATGTTGTAGACTTTAGATTCCGGCTTACTGAACTGAGCCGGCCGTACATAGATAGATACGTTCAATATGCATTAGCCCCCAAGTGCCAAGTGTCTTTGCTTGGAAAGCGCTTGGGACTTTATAGGATGACTGTTAATAACCCGGAAATATATGCAGGCTGTTGGCAAGAAATTAGAGTCAGACCTGGCGGATCTCAAGAGCCGGCTGAAGGCACAAGAGATGGAGACCCGGAAGGCAAATGCCAAGTTTGTCTCCAGCATCGCCGCTCAGGAGAAATTGAAGATTGAATTCGACGCTGGGCGGAAGGCCTGGGCTGAGGAGAAAGCTGCACTGGTGACCCGGGCAGAACAGGCGGAGAAGGCCCTCACTGAGAAGACCGCTGAGCTCTCCGGTCTAAAGCGCCAAGTGTCCCAAATGGTAGCTGCCATCTTCGGTAAGTTGCCTCACCGGCTTTCATTCAAGTTGGAATGTTTACATCTCTTAACTCATCCTTATCACCGGGTCATCTGATGTTGTTAAACAGGTTCCAGAAGCGCCAATTTGAACCAGTGCGTGGTCACCAAGTTAAAGGCCGTGTACACCCTGGTGGAACAGCTCTACACCGGGTCACAGCGGGCTTTAGCTGTGGTGGCCCTGTCAAATGAAGTGCCGACTCATCTGGCCGAAGTCCTGCGCCGGCTCGCAGTTCTGCCGCAGCGGATCCAGGAGCTACGACGAGCATCCGCGAGATCCGGAGCAATCGCCGCACTGAGCCGAGCCAAAGCCTTCTTGCCGGAGCTAGACCCGGCAGACATCGCCCTGGGTTATCCCAGCCTGAAAGAAGACGGCTCAGCGTTCGACCAGAAGGACTTTGCGGCTTGTGTGAAGGCTGTGCGCCCGGTGGCCACCATCATCGGGAACGACACCGATTTAACCAAGTATCAGCCGGGATACAACGCGGAGAATCAGAGGATTCCAACCCCTCGCTATGAAGCCATCAATCTGATTCCTCCGGCTCGCCAGCACACCTTCGCCCCGGAGATTAACCCGGACGGGTTAATTGACGAAGAAGCTCAGTTCGAAGCTCTCAGTGGCATCAACTGGAAGTCGTCGACCTTCGAAGCCTTGGGATCAGCCGGAGCAGAAGATGAACCGGGGACTTCGACTCAGTAGGCGTCATAAACCGGCTAGCAGCTCACCAAACAACGCTCCAACCTTGAAACTTTGAAAGATTTTTGTAATAGAATAGGTGCAACAATTTATCTCTGCCGTGCCCTCGTGCACGTAATGAATGCTGAAATCCTTTGAAGTCATTCTTTTTGATGCTCCTCCGGGTTATAATTATCCTTCGTACTTCTCAACCTTTCTTAAAAAAGTACCTTTAAGTATCTGCATAAGAAGGCCAATCACACGTCACAAGGCGGCTTACCGCCCTGAGAATCAGGTGTCTGAGATGGGTACCCCGGAAATTCAAACCAAAAAGACTGGTCTTTAACTATATTCTGAACACAGCCGTGATAACACACTCAACAGCTTGTAAGCATACTTCCGGGTTAAATAACCCGGGTAGCACGGTTAATATTTGAACTCGAATTTACTTGTCTTGATGACATCCATGATGCTCAACTAACAAGATAAACCAAAATTAAGCCGGCAAGTGAAACCCGGCAGTACATACTTTGACATGATCAGAGTAAACTTGTGGTAAAATGTAAAAATTTAAGGACTTCCGGTTCGAATACGACCAGAACCTCGGTCCAAAGGGGTTAAGCTAAGATTCGGATACGATCATATAGCCCCCAGTGGGTTCGGCGATGCCAATCAAGAGGGTATCGACAGCTATGTTCTCTTGGGTTCGAATACGACCCATGTTTGAACAGGAAGCCCCCAAGTGATTCTGAAAATTGTTTAACGACGCTGATTCGAATACGATCCGCGTCGGTTCTCAGAGGGGTTACACTATGATTCAAATATGACCAAAGGCAACCTCCCAATGAGCTCGGCACTTTGCCGATCAAATGGGTATCGACAGCTATGTTCTCTTTGGTTCGAATACGACCCATGTTTGAACAGGAAGCCCCCAAGTGACTCTATTGCTTACAGGTATCCTTGAAGTTTTGAATGAACCGGGCCTTCAGCTCAGTCCAAGACCCAATGGAGTTCGGTGGCAGCCCTTATAACCACGTGCGGGCAGTTCCATCTAACATCATGGTGAAATACTTGGCCATGGCCGCCTCGCTGACCTCTAGCAGTTCCATAGCCATCTCATAACTTTCAATCCAGGCCGCAGGCTGTAAGTCAGCTGTATAATTAGGCACCTTCCTAGGGCCCTTGAAATCCTTAGGTAGACGTTCATTACGGATGGCCGGCACCAAACAAGGGACACCCCCGGTCCTGGTAGAAATACCCACATCAATGGACGCCGTTGGATAAGCCGGGGGGGTCTGATAAGCCGCCAATTGCGGCACCTGCTCCTCCTCTTGCCGTGCTTGGTCTGCGGCGTAGAAGGTTCCAACATGAGCCGGGCCATGGCCAGGGGGCGGGTCATGGCGTCGGACATTACTTGAGCCGGTCGCCGAGACCATGTGCCGGCTGTAACTCGGGCTCTGGCCTGGGCGAGGAGTTGAGTGGATCCGGTCCCGGCTGTAGGAGTATGCCTCTTGCTGTGCTAGAGCCGTCTGCAGGAGTTCTCTGACCCGGCGGGTCTCAATAGCCGTCGGAGAGTCGCCATCGACGGGCAGAGCCGCCAGCCGTGCCGCTGCGGCGATCATGTTCTCCAGCGGGTTATTATAATGGCCCGGGGGTATTGGTACATACTGAGGTGGGGCGGGGGGCCCCTGGGGAGGTCCCATCACTCGTGGTTGAACAAGGGGTCCAGACCCGGGTGTTACGACCCTTGGCGGGTGACTGGACCCTGCACCTGGCGTGTTGAAGAGGTTGCGCGGATCGTAGACCGGCGGGAGTCGAGATTGAGCTTTTTGATGCCTCCTTCTCATGACCTCATTGGCCGCGTTCTGATCCATCGTGAGTTGGAAGGACTGCGCCTGAATCAGCTGAGTCTGGGCATCGAGAGCCGCCCGTTCCGCAGCCAGCCTAATTCCTTCTGCTGCAAGATCCTCTTTGGCTCTTATCAAATCTAGTTTCAACTGTGCCACCTCCGCATCATGCTGGGCTTGATCCGCCGGGTCAACCGTGGCGGTTAACAGGGCCGTCATCTTGTCCGTGAGATCCATCAGCACCTGAGCTGGAGAAGGCACCGGGTTTCCCAATCCAGCAGCGGGGTTCTGAACGGGCTGTGCACCAGCCATAAAAACTCCAACCTGACTCGGCGGCTCAAAGAGGTCCGGAATACTGTCGCCATCGGAATAACTCATGAGCCTGCCATCTTGAAGTTGGTACAACGAGTTTGACTCATCCGTGGCCGACTCGCCGTCAGAGCCGGCGGCCGCCTCATCCCCAGTCCCAGATGGATCCGTGGGCCCTCCGTGGATGCATCCTACAAAGGCGCGCTTTAAGGCAGGCCGGGCCCGGGCGGGTCGCGCGCCCTGAGCCGTTTCGATGAGGTCGGCGCGGAGGTCCGGCTCGGGGCCCGGTTCTCCAATCTTGCCGATGAAGACATGAATTCCACCGAAGGGGACCCGGTACCCGTACTCCGCTGAGCCGGCGTCGGGGCCCCAGTCCGCATTGTCGACGTAGAGCTTGCCGCGACGACCCTTGGTCATCCGGCCCACAGCGTATCCCTTGAGCCCTTCGAAGCTGCCCTTCAAGAACTCAAATCCGCCGTGCGCTGGCCCCACGGTGGGCGCCAGCTGTCATGGAATTGTCACGGCAGTTGTCCTCGAGCTAGGACTTAGTCGTGGAGCCATCGCAGCTAGGAAACTTGAAGGGGTTATGCGGGACAAGGAACACGAGGGTTTATACTGGTTCGGCCCCTTACGGTGAAGGTAAAGCCTACGTCCAGTTCGAGGTGTTATTGATTAGGGTTACGATCTCCAGGGAGCTAAACAGCTATGCCCGGCTCTCGAAGAGATTGTCGTCGTCCCTGAACCGCTGCCGGGTCCTCCCTTTATCTAGGGAGGCTGACGCCCAGCAACCCTTAGAGTCCCGGCCGGCTCATAAGAGCGTCCGGCTCGGACTCTAATCAATACTTGCCTTACACTACAAGTCTACTATAACAATGATTGTAACTACGGGCTTTAAGCCATATCCGGGTCTCAGCACATCTCTAGCCCATTATCTTGAAACTTAGCTCCGGGCTTCTGGTAATGACCTTTAGAGTAACCCGGCCATCCTGGCGGGTGACTCCAAGGTCTATATCCTCAACAGCTGTGCACCAGTGTCATCCCTAGATCAGTAATGCTGACACGCACAGTACAAATGGAGGATTTATAACAGAGTAGCAATCACACACTTATTACATCGAATATCTCCGAAGAGATTAAGTATGATAAACATGGCTTAAGGCCATCTAACAACGATAACAGCGGAAGACTTGGAAGATAAGTGAGTCCATCAACTCCAGCGGCATCACTGAGTATAAGACCACGACCTAAGGCACCTTACTCGTCATCTGAAAAGTCTGCAACATGAAACGTTGCAGCCCGAAAACGAGTCAGCACATAGAATATGCTGGCAATGTAACACATAGAGAATAATGAGCAATAACAATGCTATACTACATGCATATATGGCTGGTGGAAAGCTCTATGGTTACAGTTTTGCGAAAAGCCAATTTTATCCTACTTCAAAAGGAATAAATTTTATTTAACTATCATGGTGGTTGAAACATTGAGAAGGTACCTCCAACTCAATCCCAATTAAGTATCATCATTACCCCAACAAAATTAATTATAAGTATCACGGTGATGAGATTCAAATGATAATCCAGGTACTAGATACTCAAGTTGTCCATAACCGGGGACACGGCTAATCATGATCAGTTTGTACATCTGCAGATGTTTGTGCACTTTTCCCCACAAGACTCGATCGCCTCCGCTTGATTCTCGCACTGCATGATGTTTGAGAAACGGATGACCGAGACACAGTCTTTCAGAAACAATCACTCTTTACTCTGGATGGACCGGTACACCTACTTTCCCCTACATCTGCTAGTCCACCTCTTCAAGAGATCCTGTAACCTACTCAGCTATGCTAGAGCCCATAATAGCTTGTGGCTGCACACTGAAGTTTCTAGCATGAATAATCTTATGATCCCTTTGAGCCTGGGTGGCGGTCCTTATACATACAGACAACACTGGGTTCTCCAGGTGCCTCAATCCACCCAGATGTCAGTTTTAGTTGCCACCTTAGGTTGAACCATTAATAAACATCTCACATCTGTCATGAATATCTCTCAAACCCAATCCACGTCTACGAGCATAGCATGGCAATAATAAAAGCAACGTAGAAGTAACTCCCAAGGGTTTGAATAGAAAACAGGTAATAGGTACTACCTCAACTACTTCCCAATACCCACAATTTAATTAGATCCTAATCATGCAATGTTTGAGGAATAGATCTAATGCAATAAAAACTGGGTATGGAAAAGTATGATCAAAGTGTTACTTGCCTTGCTGATGATCCGCAGAACCTAGCGATTCGAAGTAACAAGCGGCACACTCCGGGTACTCTATCGCAAACAAACAAGCATACAATCAGTACTCATCTAATGCACAGGTAAAACTCGAATGAAAGATCCAACCAGAAAGTTCAACTTAAGAACTCCGGTTTGCAAAAAGAATCAACTCGAAAGAAGCAACGAAAGTCAAACGGCGAAAGAAAGAAACTTCGTTTGCTAATCTGGATCTAGGTCAAATTTTACTGTAACAAAAACTTGTTTGAGTAGGTTAAACTGAAAGAGAATTTCGAGACGAAACTCTAGGCGCTTGAATCACCTGATTCCGACAAACGAGCGAAAAGTTAAACAGAATCGAAGATTCGATCAGAAATCGAATCTGAGATAATCGCAGAAAAATCCGACGAAAAAGAAAAACGGACGAACGGTTAAAGAACGGACGTTCGTTAACAGAGAAAAACCGACGAACGCGTTCGTTAAAACGAACGGTTCGGTGAACGCTCGCAAAATAATAAAATCGAAAAAAAACTGATCTAGGTTTTTTTTAAACAAAGGTTTTTTTTAAACGAAAACCGGCAAACAACGGGCGGCGGCAGTACCACGGGGACGGGCTCCGGCGAAGCTCCG
>NC_057805.1:90180702-90188659 GCF_018294505.1 Triticum aestivum
ATATAGGAGGGGGGTCCGAGCTTGGGGAAGGTGGCACCGGGCGGCGGCGTAGCCGGCCGGGACTCGGCGGCGATCCCGTCTCCGGGACGGAGACGTTTTATAAATAAGTTCCGCGAAAAAAAATCGTAGAAAAATAAATAAAAATCAGAAAAATATAAAATAAATTTTCCCCGTCTAGTTAGAAAATCTAGAATAGGGTGAACATTTATTTTAAACCAAAATAAATATTTTGAAAACATGCAATATTTTTAATGCAATAAAAATTGCAAATAAAATCCAAATAAATGATTTTAATATTTTTCCTCCAGTATTTCAATTGTTTTGGAGAAGTCATATTTTCTCCTCTTGTTTATTTTTAAAATTGAAATATTTTTCCAGAGAGAAAATAATTAAAATAAAATCCTCGTCTTATTATTTGATGAAAATCAAATATGAAAATTCGAGAAAATCCCCAACTCTCTCCGAGGGTCCTTGAGTTGCTTAGGATTTATCGAGGATTTGTCAAAAATGCAACAAAACATGATATGCAATGATGATCTATGTATAACATTCCAAATTGAAAATTTGGGATGTTACAAACCTACCCCCCTTAAGATGAATCTCGCCCTCGAGATTCGGGTTGGCTAGAAAACAGGTGGGAGTGGTTTTTCCGTAGATCTTCCTCTCGCTCCCAGGTGGCTTCATCCTCCGTGTGGTGACTCCACTGAACTTTGCAAAACTTGATGACCTTGCTGCGGGTAACTCGGCTGGCATATTCGAGAATCTTAACTGGCTTTTCCTCATAGGTCAAATCACTTTCCAACTGAATCGCTTCCAGTGGCACAGTATCTCTCAGCGGTATCTCAGCCATTTCTGCGTGGCACTTCTTCAACTGAGAAACATGAAATACATCATGTACTCTAGACAATCCTTCGGGCAATTCCAGCTTGTAAGCAACTTCTCCCATACGTTCCAACACTCTGTATGGTCCGATAAAATGGGGCGCTAACTTTCCTTTAACTCCAAAGCGCTTCACTCCTCGAAGTGGTGATACTCGAAGATACACTCTGTCTCCGACTTCGTGAACTGTCTCCTTTCGTTTAGAATCAGCATAAATCTTCTGCCTGGACTGGGCTACTTTGAGCCTATCGCGAATCAACCTCACTTTCTGCTCAGACTCCTTAATCAAATCTGGTCCAAACAACTGACGATCTCCAACTTCGTCCCATAACAACGGTGTTCTACACCTCCTTCCGTACAAAGCTTCGAAAGGGCCATCTTCAAACTGGTCTGATAACTGTTGTTATATGAAAACTCCACATATGGCAAATTGTCGTCCCAACTAGATCCATAATCTAGTGCACATGCTCTCAACATGTCCTCCAAAATCTGGTTGACTCTCTCGGTCTGTCCATCTGTCTGTGGGTGGAAAGCTGTACTAAATTCCAGCCTGGTTCCCAACGTTTCATGTAACTGCTGCCAAAACTTCGAGGTAAATTGGGTTCCTCTGTCTGATACAATGGTCCTCGGCACTCCATGCAAACATACAATCCTGGTCATGTGTATCTTTGCCAACTTAGCACTGGTGTAAGTGGTCTTCACTGGAATGAAATGAGCCACTTTCGTTAGACGGTCGACTACAACCCATATCGAGTCATAGCCTGAACGAGTCCTGGGTAATCCCGTGATAAAATCCATGCCTATTTTATCCCACTTCCATTCGGGTATCGGCAATGGTTGTAGCAATCCTGCTGGCTTCTGATGCTCTGCCTTCACTCTCTGACATACATCACAAACTGCTACATACTCCGCAATATCCTTCTTCATTCCGGTCCACCAGAAAGTATTCTTCAAATCCAAATACATCTTGGTATTCCCTGGGTGAATCGAGTATGGTGAATCATGGGCTTCTTGCAAAATCAACTTCCTGATCTCCGGATCATTTGGCACATATACGCGGTCCTCGAACCATAAGGTATCGTGCTCATCCTCACGAAATCCCTTGGTTTTTCCTTTGCTCATCTTCTCCTTTATCTCTTCAATATCCTTGTCTGACTTCTGAGCTTCTCTGATCCTTTCCATCAAGGTAGACTGAATCTCCAATGTCGCTAAATAGCCTCTAGGGACTATCTCCAAACATAGCTCGCGAAGGTCCTCGGCTAACTCCTGAGGTAACTCTCCTGTCATGAGGGTGTTGACATGACTCTTGCGGCTCAACGCGTCTGCTACTACGTTAGCCTTTCCAGGGTGATAATGCAATCTCATATCATAATCTTTAATGAGCTCCAACCATCTCCTTTGTCTGAGGTTTAACTCCTTCTGCGTGAAAATGTACTTCAAACTCTTGTGATCCGTGTACACCTCACAATGGTTTCCGATGGGAAAATGTCTCCATGTCTTCAATGCATGCACCACGGCTGCTAATTCCAAATCATGCGTAGCATAATTCTTCTCATGGGGTTTAAGTTGTCGTGAAGCATACGACACAACTCTTCCTTCCTGCATAAGCACTGCTCCAAGTCCTCGACGAGAAGCGTCGCAATAAACTTCATAGTCCTTGCGTTGATCTGGCAGAATCAACACTGGTGATGTAACCAATCATTTCTTCAATTCTTGGAAACTAGCTTCACATTCCTCAGTCCAATTGAATTTGGTGTCCTTCTTCAATAGCTCAGTCATGGGCTTAGCAATCCTTGAGAAATTCTCGATGAATCTCCGGTAGTATCCTGCAAGTCCAAGAAAACTCCGGATTTCTCCAACTGTCGCGGGTGATTCCCAACTTGTCACTGTGTCAACCTTGGCAGGGTCTACTGCTATTCCTTCTCCAGAAATAACATGTCCAAGGAATCCAACTTCCTTCAGCCAAAACTCACATTTGCTAAACTTGGCATATAACTGATGTTCTCTGAGCTTCTCAAGTACCAATCGCAAATGCTCCTCATGCTCTTCTTCATCCTTGGAAAATATTAAAATATCATCAATGAACACCACGACGAACTTATCCAAAAACTCCATAAACACATTGTTCATCAGGTTCATGAAATAGGCCGGTGCGTTAGTCAGTCCAAATGACATAACGGTATACTCATACAATCCATATCTGGTGGTAAATGCCGTCCTGGGTATATCCTGTTCTCGAATCTTTAACTGATGGTATCCTGATCGTAGATCGATCTTGGAAAATACTTTAGCTCCTTGCAAGCGGTCAAACAAATCATTGATCATCGGCAGTGGGTACTTATTTTTGATGGTCACTTCATTCAATCCTCGGTAATCAACAACCATCCTTAGTGATCCATCTTTCTTCTCCACTAGAAGTACTGGTGATCCCCAAGGTGACGAACTTGGGCGAATATAGCCTTTATCCAGTAACTCCTTGATCTGCTTCTTAATTTCCTCCAAATCCTTTGCGGGCATCCTGTACGGTCTCTTAGATATTGGCCCTGTGCCTGGCAAAAGTTCAATCAAGAACTCAATGTCTCTATCCGGTGGCATGCCTGGCAACTCTTCTGGAAATACATCCGGATAATCCTTCACCACTGGTACTTCCTCCTGTACAACTCCTGATAAGGAATTCACTTGAGTCCTCTTCGGCATATGCCAGGATACATACTTGATCCTTTTTCCTTCCGGGGTGGTAAGCAAAATCGTCTTGCTGGCACAATCGATGTTTCCTCCATACAACGATAGCCAATCCATTCCCAAGATCACATCCAAACCTTGCGATTCCAAAACAATGAGGTCTGAGGGGAAAACATGCCTACCAATGGCCAACGGTATCTGAAAACATCCTTGGGTGGCCATATACTCTGCTCCTGGCGAGGTTACTAACATGGGGCTTTTGAGAACTTGGGTGGACATCTTAAACTTGTTCACGAATCCCCTTGATATGTATGAATGCGATGCACCAGTATCGAAAAGAACGGTTGCAGTAAATGACTTAACCAAAAACTTACCTATTACTGCATCAGGCTGAACTTCAACCTCCTCCACGCTCACGTGGTTCACATGTCCTTTGTTGAACGGGTTCGGCTTCTTCCCAGAGCTTCCATTGCCATTTCCATTTTGGGCTTCGGGACAATCAGTAGCATAATGTCCCGTCTTCTGGCACTTGAAACAAGTAATGTGACTTAGAAATCTCTTGGTTGGGGTAGATGGGTTGGTGCGGTTCTGTCCGTTTCCTCCTCCATTCCCATTACCATTCTTGGAGCCATTATGGTTGTGCGAACTACCTCCTCCATGGGTATGCTGAAACTGTCCTCCCGGCTTCGGGGTAAATCGTGGCTTCTGCTGGGCTCCAGAATTGTACTTCCCTTGTCCATACTTCCTCTTACGGTTTTCAATCTACTGTTGCTTCCCTTCAATCATGAGAGCTCTATCTACCAGCTCCTGGTAGTTGTTGAAAGTTGCTACCATCAACTACATACTCAGCTCATCATTCAATCCTTCCAGAAACTTCTCCTGCTTGGCTGCATCTATAGCAACGTCATCTGGTGCATAACGTGCTAACTTACTGAAATCCTCCACATACTGGCCTACGGTGCGTCCTCCTTGGCGTAGGTTGCGAAACTCACGCTTCTTCATAGCCATAGCTCCTGCTGAAACATGAGCTGTACGGAAAGCTTGCTGAAACTGGTCCCATGTGACAGTGTCAATAGGGTGCGTGGCTGTATAATTCTCCCACCATGATGCTGCGGGTCCATCAAGCTGATGTGCGGCAAAACGCACTCTTTCCGCATCTGTGCATCCTGTAGTGGTCAACTCCCTTCCAACTTTGCGGAGCCAATCATCTGCAACAATCGGCTCGGTGCTACTGGAAAACACCGGCGGATTTAGCCTCAAGAAACGGGCTAAGTGGTCAATAGGTGGTGGTGGCGGTGGGTTGTTGTTGTTGTTGTTGCCTTGGTTCTGCACTAACACTTGCATCAGGGCATTCTGTTGCTGAATCAACTGGGTGATCTCTGGCGGGAAAACAAATCCGGTGTCGCGTCTCGGAGGCATCTGATAGGTTTAGAAAAGACGAGAATTAAGAATAGAATGAGGTCTAGAGAGAAAACACTACCCATATGCTCATGAGACAAATTCAATCAATAACACTCAATCAATCCAAACAAGGAAAAACAATCGATCTAACTAGTGTTACAAAGTGCTTGAACTATACTATTAAATGGGGGAAAACTACTACTGATATGGTGGTCTACTAGAAATTCTGATCCATTGAAGACTCCATGATGTCTGCTCCAGCTTCATCAATCCATTCGTCTTCACTTGGTTCCGAGTCGGTGTCGTCGATGATGATGTAATTATCCGGACAAGTGCATTCGTCGACTTCTGCTTTTGGCACTGGATTTTCCACGAATGCTCCAATCTTCTTCTCCAGGTCGTCAATCTTCCCTACTAGCGCGTTGATTTCCTCCAAGTAATCTTCGCGTGTAGTCTTGAGTTCTTCTTGGAGTTCCTTAATCTTCGTGAATGCCTTCTTCAATTCTTCCTTGTCCGTGCACATTTGATTCTCCTGGCGTCGAATATGTTGGTTCTGCTCCTGGATGAAAGCTGCAATTGATCCATCCTTCTTGGTCTTGATCATCTCCCATTGCGCGTCTCGACGTCCACAAATCTGATAAATTTTATCCTTAAGCTCCTGGTGGTAGACTTCTCCGATGCGTCCCATGGCGATGTGTGCGGCCATGCTCTTCCCTAAACTCCAAGTTGGTGCTTCAAAAACCAATCTCATGGCACTAAACATCCTTCCTGGAATGATAACTTGAATCTTCCAGCTCTCCTCTTCCGATAATGTGGCGTTGTAGGTTCCGGTGACGCTTGGTATTCCTATGTTCAAGTACTTGGTGACTTCCTTCAAATGTCGTCCAAACGGTGTGTCTTCATCTGGTTGCATGAACTTGCTCCTTGCATTCGCCATTCCTAAAAGAGTAGAAAGTGGAGAGGGGTCAGAAATGAGAAGAGAGAAGTTTTCTAGGGCTTAAGCTTAGTGGTCGTGTCCTACAGTCAACCTGTGCTCTGATACCAACTTTGTAGCGACCAGACCTCAAATGGCCTGTGCTGCTGTGCACCAGTGTCATCCCTGGATCAGTAATGCTGACACGCACAGTACAAATGGAGGATTTATAACAGAGTAGCAATCACACACTTATTACATCGAATATCTCCGAAGAGATTAAGTATGATAAACATGGCTTAAGGCCATCTAACAACGATAACAGCGGAAGACTTGGAAGATAAGTGAGTCCATCAATTCCAGCGGCATCACTGAGTATAAGACCACGACCTAAGGCACCTTACTCGTCGTCTGAAAAGTCTGCAACATCAAACGTTGCAGCCCGAAAACGGGTCAGCACATAGAATATGCTGGCAATGTAACACATAGAGAATAATGAGCAATAACAATGCTATACTACATGCATATATGGCTGGTGGAAAGCTCTATGGTTACAGTTTTGCGAAAAGCCAATTTTATCCTACTTCAAAAGGAATAAATTTTATTTAACTATCATGGTGGTTGAAACATTGAGAAGGTACCTCCAACTCAATCCCAATTAAGTATCATCATTACCCCAACAAAATTAATTATAAGTATCACGGTGATGAGATTCAAATGATAATCCAGGTACTAGATACTCAAGTTGTCCATAACCGGGGACACGGCTAATCATGATCAGTTTGTACACTCTGCAGATGTTTGTGCACTTTTCCCCACAAGACTCGATCGCCTCCGCTTGATTCTCGCACTGCATGATGTTTGAGAAACGGATGACCGAGACACAGTCTTTCAGAAACAATCACTCTTTACTCTGGATGGACCGGTACACCTACTTTCCCCTACATCTGCTAGTCCACCTCTTCAAGAGATCCTGTAACCTACTCAGCTATGCTAGAGCCCATAATAGCTTGTGGCTGCACACAAAAGTTTCTAGCATGAATAATCTTATGATCCCTTTGAGCCTGGGTGGCGGTCCTTATACATACAGACAACACTGGGTTCTCCAGGTGCCTCAATCCACCCAGATGTCAGTTTTAGTTGCCACCTTAGGTTGAACCATTAATAAACATCTCACATCTGTCATGAATATCTCTCAAACCCAATCCACGTCTACGAGCATAGCATGGCAATAATAAAAGCAACGTAGAAGTAACTCCCAAGGGTTTGAATAGAAAACAGGTAATAGGTACTACCTCAACTACTTCCCAATACCCACAATTTAATTAGATCCTAATCATGCAATGTTTGAGGAATAGATCTAATGCAATAAAAACTGGGTATGGAAAAGTATGATCAAAGTGTTACTTGCCTTGCTGATGATCCGCAGAACCTAGCGATTCGAAGTAACAAGCGGCACACTCCGGGTACTCTATCGCAAACAAACAAGCATACAATCAGTACTCATCTAATGCACAGGTAAAACTCGAATGAAAGATCCAACCAGAAAGTTCAACTTAAGAACTCCGGTTTGCAAAAAGAATCAACTCGAAAGAAGCAACGAAAGTCAAACGGCGAAAGAAAGAAACTTCGTTTGCTAATCTGGATCTAGGTCAAATTTTACTGTAACAAAAACTTGTTTGAGTAGGTTAAACGGAAAGAGAATTTCAAGACGAAACTCTAGGCGCTTGAATCACCTGATTCCGATAAACGAGCGAAAAGTTAAACAGAATCGAAGATTCGATCAGAAATCGAATCTGAGATAATCGCAGAAAAATCCGACGAAAAAGAAAAACGGACGAACGGTTAAAGAACGGACGTTCGCTAACAGAGAAAAACTGACGAACGCGTTCGTTAAAACGAACGGTTCGGTGAACGCTCGCAAAATAATAAAACCGAAAAAAACCGATCTAGGGTTTTTTTTAAACAAAGGTTTTTTTTTAAAACGAAAACCGGCAAAGAACGGGCGGCGGCAGTACCACGGGGACGGGCTCCGGCGAAGCTCCGGCGGGCTCCGGGCTCGGCGACGGGGTGCGGGGCTCG